>NC_084945.1:18606610-18906610 GCF_949316205.1 Platichthys flesus | reverse complement strand
GGTGCTTTTCTACAAAGCAAGATCCCAATATATGCACTCAATAAAACACAGGCAGGAGACTGAGGGACTAAAAGAGGAGGATGCCAAATTCTGAAGGCATCTTAAAAGCACAAATAGAATGGGTTGTTATACCTGACGGACAAAAAGAGAGGGCTGTGCATAAAATACTACATAACAGTGGTGTATGAAAGTACAACATATTTAACATCATGAGATCACACATTATTTTCTCCCTTAACCGTTTTCATGGTTCTTCTCGAGGTCTAACTTTCATGACTAAATCAGTTACTGTACAGGCTATAGTGGACTGTTAACTAGTATAACTCAGTCGTAACAACCGCTTGTGTGTGACAGCTGCGTCTGTGCCGGTGTCCCTCTGAACTATCACTGAGGAGCAGCGAGGGGTGTCTCTTCCACTGTGTGTGTATGCCGCTATGTCCACTGTGGCCCACTGGAGATATAGCTCTCACTCATCTATTACCAACGAGAGGAGTTGAACAAGCTTGATGATCTACTTCTACGTATCGGATTCCTGCTCGGATGTTGAACTATGCAGCGAGGGAGGCGCTGAAATGATCCCTGGAAAACAAACTGGCTAATATGACACCCCCCACAGAGGGAGAAGTACTTTCACAGGGGCTTATCCAATTAGATATGTGTTGTATGAAGATATCTTTCATACATGAGGGGCAATGACAATTCAGTCTGGTAACAATCTGATGAAATGCTGCTGTTGTGAATAAATAATGTGTGTTTACAGGTCTTAGATCCTGTATTTTGGTACTAAACATGAAAAAGTATAAAATTGTTATAAACACTGGCCAAACTGTGTCTCCTGCTCACACATGGATTCTGGGGTATATTTCTGAGTGAATATTAAGTCATTCTCTCAGATCCCCCCTCCAGAGGGGCTACTACCTCCCTGACTCTTGACAGTTCCTGCCTGTCACTTGAATGGTGTGAGAAAAAGGAGGGGACGTCTTGGTGTGAGGGGAGGAGTGGCCCTCTGACGTCTATGACCCATGTATAGTCACACAAAAGGTCAAATGTCTCGCAAGAGCGAATCAGCGAGGAGATTCATAGAATAGAAAGTTCCCATGTTGGCAAGCAGCTGTGCTTGCTTCCCATAAAGTATTGGGTGTCCAGTGACTGCCCTGCCAAAACACATATTTGACTCACTACATCGTGAGCCAGCTCGCACTCCAGCTCGGCGTTCAGTGTGGTTCAGACGCTCCGAGCCTCTCATTCAGTTTCTTTTTAGTTTTGCGCGGACACCCCCCGACACTAAGCAGCCATGGATGCCATCAAGAAGAAGATGCAGATGCTCAAGCTCGACAAGGAGAATGCCTTGGACAGAGCTGAGAAGGCCGAGACAGACAAGAAGGCAGCTGAGGACAGGAGCAAACAGGTCGGCATGCACTGTGTCCTCTCAATGAGGAGTGATATATGTCATCATAAGATTTGATTAACTTTGGAAAACACATTATACATATAATATATATTAATTTGAATTGTTTTCTCATGTGTATCGCGTGCGTTTGGGAAACAGATTATTGAAAATGATACACGATAATGGTGTTGGAAGTAAATCTCTTCTTGTTCTTCTGGGTCCCAGCTTGATGATGACCTGCTGGCACTGCAGAAGAAGCTGAAGTCAACTGAGGATGAGTTGGACAAGTACTCTGAAGCCCTGAAGGACGCCCAGGAGAAACTGGAGGTCGCTGAGAAGAAAGCCACAGATGTGAGTTTGTGTCGATGGCCCCACAGATTGGGGGAGAAGCCCCTGCAGGGAGACGATAACTTTATGACCCAGAGCCATCCGTTGGGCCTCCCTCCAGGAAACTAAGATTACCAGCCTCCATACAGATTCTCTTACAATTAAGTTATGCAATTATCAATCATATAGGGGAGGCCTGGGGGCAGTATTGGATGAATATATGGATATTAAAAGTTTGCTCCTGTGCTGTATATGTGAAGGTCACAGCTCAGTGGCTTACCAGTGCATTACACAACCTTTTGGACGAATCTGAGGACCAGTGGAGAGTTTCAGACGTTTTACAAGCATATTATGACCTGTACAATCCCTGACAGATTTGTGGTGATGCTGGTTTCAGTTGACTTTCTGCACTCATGTCTGACCACAGTGAAGTTACAGGTTCACAGGCGGCTCTTAACGTGACACTCATTTCAACTAACAGATTCTGTCACAACCAGCAAAGACGACATAAACAAAGCACAAACCTAATAACATTATCAACACAGCCTGCCATGGGATAATGTAAGATAACCTCGGTTGACCTTAAACGTGGACTTGATTAATCAATTGATCGATTGATTGATTCACTGATTGAAAGATTGACAGGGGACAAAAGCAGACGCACACATTAAAGAGATGGACTGATATCTAATATGACCAACTGTAATCTGCATCATTTTTTAAGATTTGAAATTAAATATTAAGTAGAATAGTGTCTTGTTAAGTAGGCCATAAAAAGCACTTTAGGGATGCAACATGGTTGGTACATACAATAAATGTGTTTCGGATTTATGATGATGATGATAACAAGAATAAGAATAATACTATAATAATAATACAGGATTTGGTTTTTGAACTTGACCTTTAACGTAAACTAATTAGTGAGTTAGTTGGTCAGTTAGTGAGTGAGTGAGTCAGTTACTAGTCTCGACTAGTGTCTGTATCTAATGACTGGGTCAGTGTCAGTGATGTCTGAGCTGAGGCTGTGATAGGGTGAGCTCACTGCACCAGCAAGGGATGCGCTCCAAACACACCATGAGTTAAACGGTTGTAAAACAGACTGAAAGTACAAAAGCACGTCCCTGACTTCATTTGAAAGAACAGACGACACGAGCGCACTTTGTTCACGTTCGTCTTCACTGGACGAACGTTGTTGAGTGGGTGTAAAACAAATCTGGTACTTCCGGGACCGATGGCACGTCCCAATCCTCATCAGCGGTTGATTAGAGGCGGTGGGGGCAGGGATCAGACGCGCCGCATCCTCCCAGAGTGTGCGTGAGTGTGCGTGAGTGTGCGTGAGCGAGCCCGCACACCGCAGACAGACAGACAGAGAGAGCGGGGGGACCACACTGACTTAGCCCAGACACAGGAGAGACAACAGGGAAGAACGAGGTAAACATGGCCGGTGGGAGCTCCCTGGAAGCCGTGAAGAAGAAAATCAAGTCTCTGCAGGAGCAGGCCGATGTGGCGGAGGAGCGAGCCGCGCTGCTGCAGCGGGAAGTGAACCAGGAGAGGAGCGCGAGGGAGGCAGTAAGCTGATGCTAATCATCTTAGGCAATTAGTCCGCAGGCTGCCTGTGGCATTAGACGCAAATCTGCTCAAAAGAGCGTGGCTGCCGGGCCCAGACAGCGGCCGTGTGTGTGGTCGGGTACCAGGTTAGACATGTTGGAGGTCGGCCCCGCTGCAGGGTGCGCCGAGGAGGGAAGGATGGAGTTAGGAGAGATGAGGGAAGAAGGAAGAAGGGCTCCACCCGAACACACCACCCGCCCTGTAACCACCATGCTAACAGCAGCATCACAACTCCTCATGCAGGGATTTAGCTGGTGGGATCACAAAGGAGCTGCTGCTGCTCCCCCTCCGTAAAGTAGCCTACAGCCATGTTTAGTTGCTAATTTGTTTATGGGACTGAGATGAGTAACGCACTGTGAGACAGGAAGTTGAAGGTCTAAAAGAGAAAAGGATGGAAGGGAGGTGGAAGTAGCCTCACAATTTCATGAAATGGATAATGCAAAGATGTGGTGGGTTTAAAATGCCTCCCATCCCCTCACCCTGTGAGTCCATCAGAGCCTGCATCCCTTCCTGCAGGTGGCCATTGACCCAGCCCATGACCCAGCCCATGACCCAGCCCATGACCCAGCCCATGACCCAGCCCATGACCCAGCCCGTGATCCCTGCAGACAGACCTCAGAGGGCTTGGGGATGTGTTAAGCCTGCGAATGCAACTCAAACTTGACTCACGCTTGTGGGGATGTGCTCTTTCCCTAGGCTGAGGCTGATGTAGCCTCCCTGAACAGGCGTATCCAGCTGGTCGAGGAGGAGTTGGACCGTGCTCAGGAGCGTCTGTCCACAGCTCTGACCAAGCTGGAGGAGGCTGAGAAGGCTGCTGATGAGAGTGAGAGGTGGGTATCTGGCACTTGCAGAGACAGACCACCCACTGGATCAACACACTCCGCTCACATGCCATTCAACCATATGTTGTTCACAGAGCCGCACGTTTTCATCACCCACCACACTTAAATGGACCCATTATGATTGTACATGTATTGTCTATCATATACACTACATATTGTTATGTCAGTAATGCATAAATAACTATCCCTCTTTGACAAAAGCTCAATCACCAGACCACTGATATCTGGACTCTCTCTAGCTCCGGATCTTTGTCCACTCTCAAACTTCAGATCCGGGCTCAAACATGGATGAATGTATTTGTAGTTGCTACTTTTTTTTAGTTACTTAGCTTTGCTTTTAGAATCTAAACACCCAGTGCTGGTTGCCATGGTTTCACTGATTTTCTGCGAATCAAAAGGTGGAAGTCTCTGACGGAGGCCTGAGTTACTGTGGCCTGTTTCAGTCAAAAGCTGCCCAACTGTTAGTTTTGAGTTAAATAAAGACTGTTGAGTCATGCAGAGTTACTCTAGCCGAGTGCCAGAATATAAATACAGAGCAGGAAATGAGCATGATGGGTCTCCTTTAACATTTTAATCCCATGCTGTTGCAAACTTTTTGAAGCACTGTGGTCATGTTGGCTCTGAATCTCATTCAAGACAAATAAGAAAATTAATGAATAGCACTAAAATACAGGATTGTGTTAAACTCTGGTATTTTAAAGATCATAGATTTCATTAAATACATGTTGAGCTACTTTATTATCTATTGGCTCAGCTCTGCAACAAGTAGCTGTAAGTTATATTGTATTTATGTACTTAAACAGCAGAAAAGCTGTTATTTTAATAATTTTTTGCATAATCCCTGACTAAATAATTTATTTTTGCCTTGTTTGAATTGTTGATATCCAAATGTCTTCATGACTAATGAAGTAAATCTTATGACCAATCGTAGAAGAGGTGGTACATTAGTCTTTGTTCAACAGGTGGACATAATGGTCACACTTGTTGCCTAAAGTGTATGATGTAAGTGGAAGACTGTAGTTCTCCTTGTGTTATAGACTAGCTTTGCCAACATGTGACAAGGGATCAAGGAAACATGTTCCCCTGTGAACTTAAAGATCCACATTTTCAGAGACCAACCACTTGTTTCTTGTCAGTCAGCCCTCACCACGCTGGCCGGCTGTTGTGCTTACCTGCCCTGCTTTCTTTCTTTCCCTCAGAGGCATGAAGGTTATTGAGAACAGGGCGATGAAGGATGAGGAGAAGATGGAGCTGCAGGAAATCCAGCTGAAGGAGGCCAAACACATTGCTGAGGAGGCTGACCGCAAATATGAGGAGGCAAGTTTCTCAGCTGTTCACTGTGGACTTAGTGCTACATGCTTTCACTTCAATGTCACAGCTGCCATCTGTGGCTGTCTGTTGGCGGATGAATATTGTTGCTGCAGAGTCGCAATCCATCATGGATTTAATCCTTTCTGATTGTGCAGTAATGTGTAGAAGTAGTGTGCGACTAAACGTTGCATGTTGTGACTTAAGGTGGCCCGTAAGTTGGTGATCATTGAGAGCGACTTGGAACGTACAGAGGAGCGCGCTGAGATGTCTGAGAGGTAAACGTTTCCTTCCACCCCCCCCCCATCTGTATCTCCAAAGTCACAACAATGTTGCTTTTAATTTTCTCACATTCCCCTTTCTATCTGCTGCCTTTTGCGACCACACTTAAAATGAATAGCAAGTGTGCTGAGCTGGACGAGGAGCTGAAAACCGTGACTAACAACCTGAAGTCTCTGGAGGCTCAGGCAGAGAAGGTAAGATGGCCGACAGAGAAGACTCCCAGCCAATGCTCCACAGTATAAACGCCAGAACATTAAGATAATATTCAACTGCCCTTTGTGTGTTACCACAGTACTCGCAGAAGGAGGACAAGTACGAGGAGGAGATCAAGGTTCTCACAGACAAGCTGAAGGAGGTGAGTTCATCCTGCATTTTTTTCTATTGATAATTCTATAATGCCTTTTAAAAAAAGAAAGGGCAATTGGCAGTCGCCTGAAGTATGCTGACTGTGTGTTTTTATTTTATTAGAGATTTAAGTGTTTAAGGCTGTGGTTAGTCAATGTAAAGCTCTTAATGGGAATTGCTAATGTTTGACTGTATCCCTCCTACTCAGGCCGAGACCCGTGCTGAGTTTGCTGAGAGATCTGTCGCCAAGCTTGAGAAGACCATTGATGACCTTGAGGGTATGAATCTTTTCCACTTGCTTTTTCACAGAAGCATTAGTTAGAGGTCATTTAATTGATCAGCAGGATGTTAAAGAGTCCCTGGGTTAAATATATGCTTAGAGAAGAACGAAGTCCGTCATCCTCAGAGGCCAGCGTGATATTATTCATGTCGGCACAATCATTTCTCACGACAGTGCTGTTTGACATTTTGCTGTAGTGACTGTTCAAGGCCAACGAGTTGCGAGCGGCCCTCACAGGGTCACAGACCATGTGAGGCTGTTTCTCAGTGACTCCTCAAGAATCTGACACAATATCACCAGCTGTTCCATGAGCCCTTCCTATTTCTGTCCTGCTCTTTCCTTTTTTTTTTTTTGTCAGTTTCTCCATTTGTGTTGCCCTTTTGACGTCTGTTCTCTTGACAACTCTGTTATTCTTTTTGTCTGTCTTTTCTATTTAATTTCAAATCCCTCGCTGCCTCCTCATAATGATCACCTCACAATAGATGAGCTGTATGCCCAGAAACTGAAGTACAAGGCCATCAGCGAGGAGCTGGACCACGCCCTGAACGACATGACTTCCATGTAATTCACCACATGCTTGCTTTGTGCCTTAGTTAGCGATCCCTCTAGCTTTGCCAACGTACAATAGCCCCCTCTTGTGGCATGTTTGGGTGCTGTGAGTTTTACCGTTAAACGTAGATTGGATGAATTTAAAAAAAATCGTGAATCCTCCCTAACCTAACTGCTTTTATGATATTGTTTTAGCTGTGGACTAAATGTGTTTATAAAGATGTTAGTAATTTGGCGCTACGGCTTGATCTTTCCTTATAGTTTCTAGCAACATTGCAATTCATCCTCACCAGATTCACAATCTTTTTTGGTCTTACTTCTTACTTCTGCATCCCTTTTGCTGCTTTGGATTTGCATGACTGTTATCTTCCAATCCTCCTGTTACTCTTTCCAACACTTTTGTTCTTCTCCTTTTTTTTCACAGCTAAATGTTTACACCCTTTACTCCAGAAGCTGGTTGAACGTCTTCATCTCTCATCCTTTTTCTTTACTGCCCCACCACCACCACCACCACTACTGCACAGTGGGCAGTTGCTGATATCATCCATTTGTCCACCTCTCATACAGACCTCTTGAGCCCTATTACTTTCTGTAAAATAAACATTCTTACATCTATGTCAGTCCTTCCCCTTTTCTCCTGCCCTGTTTCTTTATTTCCATTTGTCCCACCTTTTTTCTTTTTGGATGCGTCTTCTGTATTTATTTATTTTGTCGAGTAGCTTTTGAATAAACTCTGAAGCTCCTCTCCCATTCGCTGCTCCTTTTTCTCTCACAGATGACTGTAACTTGGTATAATTGCAATTTTTAGGTGGTAAGTGATCCTTGCAAAAAAGAAGACAGTTGATGTCAAGCTCAGCTTAATTCCCTGCAACAAAATCATTAAACTTGAATGTGGAATATTCATTGGTCACCAACTTGTTGGCTTGTTCTAGACTGTAGAGCTCAACAGGGTGATTCCGGCCGTAAAACTCCCATTTATTTTCTAAATGGAGATTTTGATTATCAACCATAATGTTTTTGCCATCCAATGTAACCTTACCACATGCTATGAGATTGAACAATGTTATATCCCCTGTAGAAGTCTGTATGATATCAACAGTGTATTCAAAGTTGTACTACACTGTCACACCTCAAGTGTAATAGCAATGTCTGATTGGTTGAGCTCGCTGTTACTATGGAAATGTTTTCCACAATCGCGGAAATCATGTCTGCTACCATTGGCTAGGTTACTATAGACTTTACTGCATACAAGTTCTATTCTTAAAAATTACAAGAATGTTTGGGTAATATGAACATCAGCTTATTGACAGCTTGTTAGTCCTGTAGGAAATAACAGGATAATTTCTTAATGTTGTTTATGATCTTTAAATGCAAACTAACACTTGTTTAATAATGAACTTCACTGCAGCACTAACTCTTTGTGGTCTGTACTAACCCACCTTCTGTCTCTTTCCCTTTTCTCTTTTCTGCTTTCTGACTGACAAGACCATCTATACAAGCAGCTCGAGAAAAACCGCCTTCTGACCAATGAACTGAGAGTAGCCTTAAACGAGGACTAAACTGGAGTGGGCTCTCATCTGCTTTAAGTTTTCTGAAAAAAAGAACATGGGCAATTGTGTCTCTGACACACAACTTGCACTAAACCAAACATTTCTGTCAACAAGTAGGAAGGGGAAGATTTTCACATTATGCATGATCAATCAGCAGATTTAGAGGTTAACCTGACACCCTCAGTTACAGAATGAATTTGATAACTATTATTCCTAGTCGTTGTCAGGGCTGTAGCACATGAATCCGGTAGAGATCTTTACTGCTGTTGTTGGGGGGGGGGGGGGGGGGGGGGTGGCTGACCAAAATGCAGACCAAAATGTTTCATGGACTAGAATTCCTTCTGCATTCCTGAACTCACCTTCAAAAACAAGGACAGATTTTCACTGCAAATGGTCAAGCATCTACCAAAAGTAAGAAAAGGTGTACAGCTTTACAGAGGGAACTAAACCCATCATCTTGGTTTGGTTTTAAGTTTGATTTGATAAGAGGGAGTACAGTTTTATCACTATAGTCGTGTTTGATCAGGGCAATGTCAGGGTTTTAATCAGGCTCTGCTTTAATACCACTGGATTTTACTGATGTGGTTCTGAACCCTGTGATGGTCTCGATCATTTCAGAGAAAGCTTGATAGGCTGTCACTCAAACTCTCCCTGGTAGATCTTTAAATATATAAGCATATCACCTAAAACAGAACCTCTTGAATTTAATAAAATGGAAAAACTAACACAGGCGATAGGTTCAATATAAAAATCTGGCTTCTGAAATACATTTTTAGACCCAAACCAGCTATTGCAGAGGGAGTTTGATTCTGTATGTAGCGGTGAGGGATGAAGAGCTGACCATTGGCCTGTGTAGAGATTGTCACATCTGTTTCTACTAGTTAATCATTATTAGTGGTCAGATTGGTGCTCAAATTGTTTTTCATATTGTAATTTTTTTTAATTGATCCAAAACTGTGTGGTTGGGGTTTTTGTTCTTAATACTGAAGATCATAAGCATCATTCAATTCCGTACATTTGGAAAAACTTAAAAACTAGCCTTAGATGATATTTCAGTCAGACAACTCACGTTCGATCATCTAATATATTTATTACAACAGATTTAGTGTTTGGCGTCTAGGCTCCAACTTAATCACTCCCCCATATGATAACACAGGAAAGATGGGAGTGATGAGCAAATGCTTGTAACCCCCCGTTGGAGCCTACAGGTGGATGCTGGGGTGGTGGAGGGGCTGAAGCAACAGGTAGTAATACTGCAGCAGGGCAAGAGGGGTTGATGGGAAATGTCTCTCTGGTTAAATAGACCACCTGATAAGGTGGGTGTCTATTATAGATGGTTGTGGAGATTGAGGTATGTCACATGATGCAGCGCAGCTCAAGTTGCTTGCCAAAACTAGCTCGCTGGCGTCGCCACATTTAGTCCTAAACTCAACCCATGCAATCATGACTACAGCCCTGTCTTCAGCTTGATTATGATATTCAATATTCTCCAAAGATAACATTTCAAAATTGAAGTTGAGTTTCTGGGATTGGCTCAGGGTATCTGAGTTGAGGGAATGTATTTGCTTATTGAATGTTAACTTATATTGTTGGGGAAAATATAGAGTGTCAACTCCTCAAACTAAAATCAAAGTCTAACACGTCTATCAACCTGGACTAGAGCTTAGTCTGCTATAGTTTGTGCATCTCTGCGCTGTTTGTTCTCTGATGTTTAACTCATGCAATGCTATATTAACAGATAAACTTGCACGTGCTCAAGAAGAAGGCCTGAAGGTAAAACAGACGCTGGATCAGACTCTAATGGAGATGATTAACATTTGACCCAGCTTTGCTCGCCCTCCACACGATGCTCCCTCTGCTGTGAATATGGCTGGCTCCCACATACGACTGCTGCCGAGAATGTGAGGAGTTGTTTCCATGTCTCTGAACTTGTCGTCCCGAAGAACTACACTAAACACAAGGTAGCACAGAAGCTTCTATAGCGCCCCTCAAACTATTCTGTTTCCCTCACACACTGTATTCAAAGGTCGGTTACAATCACTGTATATCTCAAATAGGTTTATATGTATGGTCAAAGAATTTGCACTTTTTGGGGGGGAAATCCTGCACATAACCATCATGATCAAAGCCTTAAGTTATGCCAAGGTTACATAAAGGACTTTTATTGTCAGTAGCGTAGTTGCTTGAATGTATTGTTTTGTTCCAGCGGAGTGAGAGAAATGTCTGCACACTGTACTCACTTCTGTTCATTTTGAGAAACTGATGTTTGATTTGCATTTTATCTTGGAAATGTGAAGATCATAAATAAATAAAGTGAAGTATATTGTACTTTAATTCTGGCATCTTTACAAATGTTTTCAATATTGTGAAATAAGTGCTGACAAGTAGAAAATTGTAGCAACTGGTTATTTCAATAGGAAATTGACTACTTTAAATTTATGTTAACAATGAAAATACACTAAACTTCTACAACTGAAATCCCACTGGTAATTTAAATGTAGCATTGTGAGGTACTGTGCAACTTCCCACTTTGTTGCATCATTTCATGGCAGTCAAATTTAAGAATGACACTCAGAGTGCAGACCTCCTCCATTGCCCAACAGCCCCTTATAAAACCACATCAATTGTTTCACTTTTTAGGGCCTGAGCACTGACAGGCACTGACAGACCTGAGGCCCTATTGAAATTGTAAGGATTGTTATTATTTTTCATTCTAATTGGAGTTCGACGACTGAGTAGGTCGTGACACAGGTCTTCAGTGCGTGCCACAGGGCGACAAACACGCGTGTACACTCGTCCACACACAAACACACTTATTTAATGTGTATATGACATTATATTACAACATCTGCATGAAGCTTGTAATATTATACTCTCAACTCAAAGACATTGATTCTACTTTGGGGGGTTTTAGGAATAGATAGTCCATATGAATATGCTCATTGTGAAGGTGTTATTTTACCGCTGGTTAATTTAAAAATTGACAATACATTTTGAAAATATTTATTTAATAATATATATTTTTTGTTCTGAAATTTTATGAAATATAGAAAGATACACTTCGTCCCAATTATTTAGTTTCTTCAAAATAGACACAGGCCACCTTGTTAGGTTCAATAATAAGATTATATAATCATATCTAATGGAGATATCAGTTCTAACTTTACTAAGGTAATAACGTTTAGTTCTGATCGAGGTAATAATTAACCATATCTTTATGACTTAAGATGTAGTTTGAAGTGTTGTTGAACTAGAACACATTACAATGAGAAGTGTTTCTAGTGTTTTGCACACAACATTTAGGAAGAATGTTAGAAATAGTTTACTACAAGATGAAGCCCAATGCAACCACAATGACCGTGTAATCTAATTAACACCTGAAGGAACGTTTTAATAAAACCTGACCAATATACAAAGCTTTATAAAGGAAGAAAATTTTTTATAGTTTCATGATCTTAAAGGTCAAACTCAAAGAATGCAGAAGATAAAACACAAAAACATCAGAGAGACATCATTTAAAAGTGATGGCAAAAGTCAACAATAAAAGAAAGTTGTTAAGGTTTAAAATTGTGTCTAATATGCCTTTGCCGATTTGCCTAAAAATACAAATTCAGGCCAAAGCGTAAATGATAACTCTTACAAATTAACTAAAACATTTTGATAACTTTGTTTGTTTGAGAAAATGGGTGCAGCAAACATTTGGACTTGTTGCTTTAAAAGTAGAATGAAATGTTGCTAGAATAGCGTTGTAGTTGACGGGTAATTTTCTGTTGGTCGATTTATCAATTAATTTATTAAAAGCTAATTTTCCCCTGCTACTTAGTCTATAGGGTTTTAATATTGTGTTTTATTTACATAGTATATATTGGTTCATTTTTGTCGTGCACTGATTTCTGGTTGTACATTAAATTGCCCTTGAAGGATAATAAAGATTTCTTTAATGGACAACTTTAGTTAACCACAAGCTGCACAGAGGAACCCAGCAGCCAGCAGGGGGCAGCCTCAGGACATCACATGGAAACGATCAGCAGCAGACTGCTGGGAAATTAAGCAGCGAAGATCCAGGGATTTGTTGTTGTTGAAGAATCGTGCAGTAGTGAGGCCTCACCTGGTCTGTGCATGAAGTGGAAGTCAACCTGAGAAGCTAAACTTGAATGAGGACATCCAGAGGGGGACAGAGAGACAGCTCAGCTTCAAAGTAAAAGTTCAGGAGGCCGGAGGTTTGATTAATGAGTAATGAATGACACTTGTGCTAGTTGATGGGAACAATATGTCATTTATTTGATCACTGAATATAAACAAGAAGGTTTGAATGAATTTTCTAAATTTTATTAAATTAAATGTGTCCCACACTGTGTTTCCTGTAAAGCGTCAGAAGCCAAGGTTCGAAACTACTGGGTTATTCTCTAGCAATAGGCTTTTAAAGCATGTTAAATCATCCAGTATCTAAAATTCAAAATTATAAAAGTAACTTTTAAGTAAAGTTTATAAATATATGTAGTAAAGTAGAAAATACAATGGTTTTCTCTGAAATGTGTATCAAAGGTAGCATAGAATGACACAGACACACACACACACACGCACACAATAATTTGCCCATCTTCATAGTGTGCTTAGTATCTCATGGGAAGGAGTAGATAAGAAGATTGGGGGATCAATTCCCTCTCTTCCTCATCTGCATGCCGAAATGTCCTTGGCTAGATACTAACCCCTAAAATTGGCAGGACTTCAACCACCTTTTTAACTGCACAATACAATTTTTTTTTTATCATTAAAAAATAAATAAATAACAGAAAATAAATGAAAAGTATATTTCACCACTTTATAATTTTCTGAAAATGTTATAAGATTTTGAGAATGTTGAAGCCCTCAAAAGGCCAATTTATTTGCCCTAAAAATAATAATAATAATCCCTACATTTTTAGGGGAATTTAATTATTAATTAAACAAATAATATTAACATATATTTAATGTTGCAAACAGATTAAGTTTATATGTATTTTGTAAACAAGAGATTTAATAATTGTAAGGTTCCTTGAGAGTAAGTTTATGTCATATTAGGCTAATAATAATACACCTACTTTGCAGTGCAAGTTCACACCTCTCATGAACTCATTCAAAGTTCAGTTCATACAAATAAACATGAATAGTTCACGTTCATAGTTCACCATTTAAATTC
The DNA here is from genome assembly GCF_949316205.1 of Platichthys flesus. Lineage (NCBI taxonomy): Eukaryota > Metazoa > Chordata > Actinopteri > Pleuronectiformes > Pleuronectidae > Platichthys > Platichthys flesus. The sequence continues at coordinate 18,892,950 of NC_084945.1, read as the reverse complement.
TGAACTAGTTCATAGTTCATTTCATAGTTTTAAGGTGGAAAGTGAGAATGAAAGCCTAAAAATCCCTCTCTGCTTTCTCTTGCCCTCTGTATATGAGACCGAGAGCTGTTGTGTTACAGGTATGGCCTGCCCCTTTAAGGAAAGTTTGTAGTGTGTGACGTAGTGCCCCTGGGTATTGTGGGAAAAGACACTAAAAGTGTGTGTATAGCGAGAAGTGATGGACCACCTAGAGGTGATGCGAGTGTTGCTCCTGCTGTATATCTGAGAAATAAGTGGCCGCATTCCAAGTAAAGAAATCTCCTTCTCCTTCTTCACGGAGCGGTCCGGACGGCTGGTTACCGGCCAGACAGCGAGCCAAGATAACCAGTGACAGGGGCGGCTCCTGGTACAGGCGACACAGGAGACTGATTTATCATGACGTGACACATGCAATGCAAAACAATACATTAACGGCACACCATCATCCTCTAACCCTGGGGACGCACCGGAGGTAGAAGCGCTGTGAAAAGAGGTCCACTTATTAAATTAAATAAAAAACTAAAAAAAAACTGTGCGCGCACATCCTGCGCAGAAGTCCATTGCACACATCCTGCGCAGAATGTCAATGGGCACTTCCTGCACAGAAGCCTACTGCGCACATCCAGCATCTAAAACATCCTCTTGGATGGCTCCCTGTGTGTACAGTCAGGTGGCGGCTCGCACAGAATTTGCGCTTCCACTTCAGGTGTGTCCCTGACGTAAACGCATTCGATTTAGACAACGACCTGAGGGTCAGTGAACAGGTAGGGGTGGGGTAGTGACAGTTATGCAAATGGCTGTAGGGTTTTGTGGGATGGCAGGCTCTCATTGGCTGATGAGTTGGCGTATCAAGGGTGAATGAGGAAGGGGGGTGAAGAATACAGTGGTGGATGATAGGAGTGTCGGAGTTACGAACAAGAAGTGTGTGGTGTTTGCTGGACTTTAATAAAGTTACACATAAAGAGAGAAGGTTCCTGTCGTCCATACGCGAGGACGCTACAATATGAACATGTTCACCGTTCAAATTCATTATTTGTCATTGAGCTGCGTTCAGTTCATCGTTCTCATAAAAGTGAACGTGTTCAATGAACGCGTTCTTTTGTGTTCATTCATGCACAACACTGCCTACTTGTCATTAATCTGAATTTGATGAAGGTGGAAAAGTTCAGTTTGAGTTGAATCTCTTTGAGAGAGTTGTGACTTCATTTGCCAATTTGAGAGGCTTTAGTTTGTGGAGTTTTTGAAATATATTGTGTTAAACTGACAAGTATCTCTGTTACTTTATGTATTTTAATCGATATACACCTATCGACATAATACAACATTGTTCAACAGCAGCACAAACCTCCAAAGCACCTCCAAACAACCAAAAAATAAACATTATAACTCACCTCCCTGAAAGTAGGATTTATTGCAGGACTGCTGCAACAGACTGCATTAGTTTTCATTTGGGTGTCCATAACAAACTGACAAGTGAGAGTATTAATGTTCACAATGTTGAATCATTTTAGGTGTATAGATAAATATTCTTGGCTTTAAAATGGAGTTAGTATATGATGTTTCAACAGCCAATCAAGCCATTTGGGCCTCACCAGACACGAGTCTCCCTCTCTAACCTGATCATTGTGTTTATTTAGTCTTGGTGCACTGTATTCCTGTTCTGGTAAATCAATTAGCTGATCAGTGGCCTAGTGAATCAGCACTGCCTGCAGAACAGTAGAGATCTATTACAGAGACTGTAATAGACCAGAGAAGGACGAGAAACCTGTCATGGACACAACAGTGATTGTCAGTAACAGTCCTGTTCTGGTCAAACCCCATCAGCAAAGACTGAGCCCAAAGACATGTCATTCAAAATGATACACTTGTAGAAATCTGAATATTGCATAAAATAAAGCAAGTCTACATGTTCACATATAAGTGCTATGGGGCTTATTAATTTGCTCAGTCCTAGCTTTGTAAGTGACGACTTAAAGGTAGACATGCATAATTTCAGTACACCTCTGCTGGGGTTCACAGGGGGATAATCCACTGTTGCTGCTTCACCACTGGAAAGTATAAACCAATAAAAAAGGAGACTAATCTCACAAGGCATGCATCCAGAGAGGCTCCAAAGGGGGGCACAAGTTTCTGCAGCTTGTCCCTGTTTCCCTCCGGCTGCATGATGGGAATGTTTTCATTCATTTATTTTGAAGGTTCACACAACTCTGTTATTTTTTTGTTGTTGTTGTTAATCTTCACATCATATTATTTTCTATAAAGGTCAGTCGTGTTTATAGCCTGCTTTAAACAAATCAGCTGTGTTCATCATTGGTGCTGTCACATCTAGCATTGATCGTACATCAGCTACATCAGCCATGTGCTGAATGAATCAGCTCACCCATTGATTCATTGTGGCCTCATCACTCACACACTTTCAGTAACAGACTCTCGGCCACATGTCGAGCAAACCAGTGCAAATGAGCTGGATATGTAATTGCAAACAAATAAGCTGGATATATAATTGCGTTACCTATAGTTTTTTATTATGGTAATCGGAGGCTGTGCTTCAATTTCTATTTATTTTGAAGCGTTTTTTTACTTTCTTTTGAGAAGTGCTGTATAAAACGTGTTATCATCATAATTGCTACTTATGTGATATCATGTGATGCAACATGCAAGCACAAAAATCAATTGTACTAGTTGAGCTCCACCTGCATTCAAGTTAAAAAAATAAGGATTATTTCTGCTGGAACCGTTTGTGCTTTCCAGACAAGTCAATATTCAGTTTCACAGATTGAACAGTAGGGGGCGGCATGGACCAACGACGAAGATATCGAGTTATCTGAAGAGAGCAAGTTCAATGCGCTTTCTTCGAAGTCAATAATATTTGAACTAAGACACAAACAAATCACATCCCTACAATAATACTATTAGTATTACGTTTCAAATCAGCAATAACTTCAATACTTTACTCATCATATTTTTCCCATTTGAGCTCTCCCTTAAAGTCTATCAGGGAACTACACAATTAAATTACAAGGACATTTTTACATTTACATTTTGTATATAAATATAAATTTCATACAAAACAGTGTAATATCCTCAGTCAGCCTATAATTCCTTATCAGCTGACATTCAGTCACAGGGCCGCATGCAATTCGATATTTATTGACATTTATCGAACATCACACATTGCAAAAGTGCTGCGCTGCATTTCTGTGCAAACACCGATCCTTGAAAGAATGACACCTCTCAAACAAGACCAGTGTGGGGGCAGATGCTGTGTTTCTTTCCCCTCATAACTTTCTAGCACATAATATCACAAACCACATCTACAGCCTCCCACATGATTTCTCTTTCTTTCTTTTTTTTTACCTTCTCCTTTTAAAGGTCATCTGCATAAGATAAGATAAGAGACGCAGGTAACCTGAATTAGACTCGGGTGGGTCTGGAGACACGCCTGTCGCACGGGAGAAAGTTCAGTCAAGTGGTGTTATTGACACAGAGTAATATGATAATAATTTAAAACACAATTTAGTCAAAATATTATCTGAACAAAGGTAAATTTAAAATCTGGGTATAAAGAATCATCTGGATTCTTTACAACATAAACCATGTTTCTTTCATTCCCTCTTCTTTTGAAATTAACAAGTTACAAATTCAATTTCAATATAATTATTGGGAAAATAAAAGCTCTAATGTGCTTGTGCCATTTTTAAAGAATCATTTTTGAGTCAGTAATTTTGCTTCATTCATTTACATTGTTTTTTTTGACAGACTACTGACTCACATATGTTGCAACAGGCCAAGAATCACAGCTCTGGGGGAGGTTCCAGTTAAATTTGTTCTGCTTCTCTTTTTCATTGTAAGTCAGAATCATATGAGACTTGCTTATAAAGGTTAAGTCACATTGTCACTCAATACAGACTGGGCGTTAGATGGTTATATAACTTAAAAAGAAATCATCTTGTGTGACCAACTTGACCCCAACTTATTGTAGTCCATAAAAGTATTTCTTCACACCAGTGTCAGTAGAATATTTGGGCATCTGTTCTGTCAGTTATAATTGTCTTAATTGTTGTTATTCAACACTGCATGGATGTGAACAGTCTGAAATAGCTACAATTATACTGATTAAGTCCACGCTCATACAGCTTTGAGAGGAATAATTATGTTGCAGGGTCTTACTTGTTTGTTATGAGGTAATTGCTTCAAAAGATGGCATAAAGGGGTTAAACCTTGTGCGTTTGCTTGGAACTAAAGGCCACAGGAAATGTGATATTGATGCTTTCAGATGCAATTGTGAGCCGAGCGTCGGTCTGTACGCCCACATGCATCTAGCACATATGTAGTGTGGCTGTGTTTGAAAAAACGAGAGGGTTTTCTCTGCAGCGGATGGACTGATTTACATCGAAATGTTCATTTGCTGCTTGCAGGAGTATTATAAACTATCACAAAGACAATCTTTCTTGGTTGAGATTGAAAATAGAAAGTGAGTTTTCATGTGTTTCTTTAATTGCAATTTGACCATTAAAACCCAAAATATGATTTTCAATTTCATTAATCGTTGATAGGCAGTATGTGATAGCAGTAAAACACAAAATAAAATGTAGGATGTTTTAAAGCTTGGCTGTGTGGTGAAACTTTAGTTGCTTGATAGAGGCATGTTCCTGATCAACCACAAGTGTGTGTGTGTTTGTGTGTGTGTGTGTGTGTGTGTGTGGGTGAGTGATCACGGGCACCAATGGGTGGTCAGGTGAATGAGTCGTCGTGCAGTACAGGTGGGGGGCCTCACACTTGCCATATTTTAGTTATTAACTTATTGTTAATATCAATTTACAAGGGTTGGAAAACCCAACCAGGAGGTTGTGAGGCGAGAGAATCATTAAAGTGGCAACACTTTGGAGGCTTAGAGCATATCAACCACTGTGTTGCTTACCCCAAAAAGATTCACCTGAGAAGATTCATAAGTTGGATAAGGCCACAGAGGTTCCGAGGGAGTGGAACAGCCTGAATACACTGCACAGGAGGATTTATACTATCACTCTGGCCTGGATTTAACTGAACCAACTCATTCTCAGAATTTAGACCATCAATGAAATAAAAGCATTGCAGTATTGAGTCTGCAGTTTTATCAAGAAGCAAATCCTCTCATGTAACATTGAAAAAGTGCTCATTATAAGTACCGCTGTGAGGAGTAAACATAGCATTTGAACTGGTCATATAGATAAGTCACAACATTCCAGCCATTATAAAGCCTTTGGTCAAACTAATGTTGTTTCATTGAATAAAAAAAAACAAAACTTCCCAGTCCCACCATGTGTATAAAGCACTATACTATAGAAACTCACCCCTGCAGAATCAGGGATAATAGCAAAATCACAGCGGTATTTAAACCTTTAGCTCGGTGAACACAAACAATCATTTTACAGTGTTATTTAGGCTGTGAAATGATCACTGATTCAAACAGTGGTGTGTGGTCATTCAAGATGTCTGTTCTTCTCTAACCACCCCGAGCCCCATTCACCAGCCTAAATTGGCTGATTAGAAATTAATGGGCCTCGGTGCGGACAGGCTGGAGGGATCTAAAGGTAAAAAGTGCATAGTGTCATTAATACTTACCAATCCCAGCTCGGCTTGGAGTCATACAAAGAGGTGGGGGTGAGGCAGTTGGATGTAATCTAATGAGCGACCAATTAGATAAAGAAAAAGTGCTGTAAGACCTGGATGCTGGAAGGACAAACAAAATAAAATACAGATGCTTACATTTTGGTTCTCAAAACAACTAATAACACAACAATAAGACAAGCACCACTCTTGGTAAACATGTCCTTTTGCATATTAGTGTCCTCTTGCACGTTACTTTAATTTTTAATTGTATAATATGACACTTTTCAATATGCAGGCCTCTAATTGTGATATTTACATACACATACCATTTTTGTCACATTTTATTTCATCGTATTTTATAATTTGTCGTCAGTATAAATCCTCGTGCATCATCCTTTATTCATATGCCACTGCAAATATTTCCTTTGTCTGTAAAATGTTTTTATTATGTACAAATTCTCAATTGTTTTATGTCTAATTAAATTTTGTATTTCCTTTTTGATGGCCTATTTTATAAAGTCACGTGTTCTCTTCTTTCTGACGATCTGCTGCTGTTACAATTGAATTTGCGAGATTATTAAAGTTCATCTTAACATAATCATATGCACAATTTTTAAAATAATGTTAAATGCTGTCTTAATGTTCCAACATATCTCTCTGCTCCAAAAAAAAACAACAAATATACAATACGTTTGAAAGCAATACACTGCAGGCCCTTTATAAGGCTTTAATAAACTGTTTATGCACTGATGGGCTGTGCGTGTGCGTGCGCGCGTGCGTGCCCTGTGTTGTGTCTGCTGACGTCACCGCTGGAACTGCCTTGTCACGCGGGGTTAGTAAAAGTTGGGATAGCAGCTCCGGAGAGAGAGAGAGAGAGAGAGAGGGAGAGAGGGAGAGAGAGAGAGAGAGGGAGAGATAGAGAGATAACGGGATAACTGCAGGGAGAATTCACTGGATTTTGATATCGCTTGATAAACTGCTGCACCGACACACAACACTTCATGTTGTGAAGCAGCGAGAGAGACGGACACAGCCACAGGCGAGTTTGACCGAAGTTGAAGGCAGCGTCTCGGCTGGGGAAGCTGCCGGAGGAAGCGGAGGCAGCCAGCTGGGTTCTCTGGGTTTCGTTGAGCGCACAGGCGGGAAATAAAAAAATAAAGAAAAGAAGAACGAATATAAAACACGGGCTCGTCAACAGTTACGAAGTGACATGAGCAAGAGCTGAAGTCAGCCGGTAGATGTGGTGAGGTTCTCGGAGAGCGAACACTGCTCCAGCGGTCGACGGTCGAGTGGCGGGGGGGTGAAAACCCCGAGCTGTCAAACCCGATGACCACCGCGAACTGCCCCGGGACCGAGGAGCTGGACTTCCGACTGATCTTCGGGGAGGACGGGCAGCAGCAGCCGCTAGGCCCCGCAGGTCAGTGTGTTTCCATGCTGTCTGTACTGGTGGTAAACTTCACAAACAACGTGTTGTTAGCTAGTGCTGCCTGAAACTTGCCAGGCAGCTCTCGGCTCCATGCCGGCTCCCCGGCACTACGCGCTCGATCGCAGAGGGACCGACATTCGTCACAGTTTTCATTCGGGTTTATTTTGTTGGTGGTTCCGTTATGACGAATTGTGACATTAAAAGAACATCACGCTTTAGTTTCCATTTCATGGTGGCGCCGCTCAGGTCCACAACAACACCGACTGTCAGTTGCTCGACATGCTAGCGGGTTAGCAGACGTGCTGCTTTCTGTCGCGTGCGAATCAAGTTTTTAAAACGTGTAAAACCCCAGTAGTGTGTGTGACGAGGAACCTGTCAGCGGTGTGTAACCGTGTAACCGTGGCAGACTGCAGCACTGACACACAGGCGCGTTGTTGACATGGTGTAAGTTCAGTTTGACCTAGGAAAGCAAGAGTTTGAATGTCACTTCATGCACATTTCTGCGAAGTGCCACATGCTAATGTTGTCAAAACTTTTACTATCTCACTGTTTACACAATAAGTCTGAGGTAGGACCAGGCATGTGGACTGTGTTATTTCACTGTAAACAGTCGATGCTGTAAGTAAATATTTAGAAATGTCTTCTGACATTTAAATAAATAATAAAACATTAATTTAATTAAGTTAAATGTGTGAGATAGACAGACTATTTTAGACTGGGGATAATAGACAACTGTAACAGAAGAGTCACAAAAAAAAACCGATTAAAATAGACATATAAGAATAATAGTTTCTCACGAAGAGAGAACTATAGGCGGCCAATGTCTCTACAGCTGGGTTAGATATAAGTGTCGCTTGATATTTGTACCTATACAATATTAATATAAGCGATAAGTTTTCACAGCTATAATGACAAAAAAATTTTTTATAGTGTGTGCATGAATAGTTAATTACAGCTGGACTAGTTTAATTCAGGTTAAGAAATTCAAAATAAAAAAAAAAGAATCTAAAGGGGAATAGGGAAATCAATTCTGTAATAATAACAGCACACAAAAAGTATTCAAATACAATGCTAAGATTTTATTTTCAAATGAGGGGTGACTGGTTACATTGAGGTGAGATGGCCCACGCATTGTACCTTGGCAAGTCGTGTCCCGTCACAGGCCTCATATGTGGGAGTAAAAGTTCGGAACCTGACTCTGTCTTACGCAGTGCAAGCTAATTTAAGCCTGTTAACGTGTTATCAATAGGTTAAGATAAAGCAAGACCTCTTAATAACTTTTTGGATTTCTAAAAATTGCAGTATAAATTGAGAAATCAGTTTGTCAATGAAATTTTATTTGTTATATGTCACTAATGTCAGGGACATAAAAAATAGAGATACGTATATAATCATCAGGTAATTTTAATTTTGCTTTCCTTGCAGTATTGAGGAATTTCTATCCGATTAATGAAATGGTGAGTTTGTCTGGAGCAGCTCCAGTAATTTATTTTAGTGGAACAATGATCTATTATGATAAATGAGTTGCCGTAGGTGCATGACGCTCTCATTTCTCTCTTACTCAGACTAAGCAATGCTTCAAGATAATTAATTTCAGATGAGCATTATTCCATTAGAGTGACAGTCGCAACAAAGTGAACAGAATTTATATATGTATATTGATATTGATGGGTCAGATATTTTGGATGAAGTTTGGGAATACATTCAAGTGTTGTTTAGTTATCGTGCAGAAAAAAAGAAGTAGAGATCATTTGGTGGTGATTGCAGATGCTGGAAAACAGTGAAATATGAACTTAGAAGCAGGCACTCGCTCAGCAGGGATTTCAGACATAGTCTGCATCAAGCTTCACAGTTGTAGAAAAAAAGTTAGATTTCCATTGTGGTAACTAGATTCAATTGGTAAATCAAATGAAACCTATTGGAAGGGACTGAAGTGGCTGTTGAAATGATCAGTTATCTGATGTTTCTATAATGTATAATACATCATTTGTTATTTCTGGGAATGAGTAGCTGCTGCCTTGTAGGGTTGGGTTTGTCATTTCATTCAAATTTTGGTAAGAGTCTTAAGACACTAAATATCATCCAAAAGCTGAGTGAGTTAAGGAAAAGGTCATGAGCTGGATTTAACCTAAAAAAAATAACGCATGTGTGGCATTTGCCTCGGTCTGCTCATCCATGCTAAGTTGAGCTCCTTCATTTGTTTCTGTCATTGGGCCACAAGGATTGGAACCACTCATTTCTCTGGCTTTGTCCTTTTCATGAATCTTTGGCAAAGTATGTGAAGGTTTGGCTTGAGCTATCATAGATCAATTTTTCCTTTCATTAAAAAAGAAGTTTAATTTGGAGATGGGACGAGGGAAAAAAACTGCAGCTGGAATAAGCGTAGGAATAAAAGCACCACTGTGTAAGTGGTTTTAATCTGGTCCAGACTGTATGACTTGGCCCATAAGGGGGGTGCCTGTCCAAATTAATAACGGAGGTGTAATACAGACTCACACAGCCAGAGTAACAGGGAGTTGCACACTGCTGCATTGGTCTCCATCGCTGAAGGCAAAGGCTCAAGTCCAGACTTGTTTTTTCTAACAAACTCTTCTGTAAATATCTGACAGGTTTCTACCTCACTGAGTGCCTTATTTGTTAATGCTGCTTGAATTGGGCTGTGATTGTTGTCTTTTGAAAATGTATTTAGATGTTAGATTTAAATATCATGAACAGAAGAGGTAAAAACTCCCAAAACCAGAACAAAAACCACAAGTTTTCTATATTAACAAAAGTTCTTATATTTTAGATAATGTTCTTGCCTTTCCAAATACAGTGCTCTTATTTTAGCAGGTGGCATCCTCCTTTACATCTTATTCTTTAATGGAGTTGAGTTGTGGATGTTGGACTACTTACGATTAAAGTCTCTGTAATGGTCTGGTACACAACAACACCCTGTCTCTCGTTTTTTTTGTTCTTTTCTTTGTCCGTTTGTATCCCTGTGTGTCTTCATGTGTTTTCTTGCTATGAAACAGTCACTTCTTCAAGGTGAATTAATCCATTGTTCGATTCAAAGTCATTGAACATTGATTTCAGGGTTTTCCCCTGATTCCCTTCTGTGGATTAGCTTACCTAGAAAATGAGATATCGTCATTCATATTTCACTGAAAACATTGCATGGCTAAATTCAATATTCAACAAAGGCTTTGTATATTAACTAAACTGGCGAATCTTACATTAGTAATGATGCTTATTAAAAACCTCCTCTTGGAATAATTTTCTCTGAGAAAGGGGGATGACCTCATTAACTGTTTAGTTGGTTGTTTTCCTAAATCGAAACATGTGGTGTTAGTGTTTGCATTTACTTACACAGATTAGTGTCATGACACCTTACTGTACCAAACAGTTGGCAGACAATTTTGATTTGGTAAGGCCAGTTGATATTGATTGATGGCTTGGATTTGTTCTGTGGATGTGGCAGCTACTGAGATATGTGCTGTAAAATACTGCTGATCATTTGATGATTCAAAAGTGTGAGACTTGCTTGAATCAGCCAAAAGATTAGTATGTACTAGTATGACCAATCATAAGAGGAGCAGTCAGACCTATTTGCATCTAAACTGGAGAAGGTAGTGGTGGGGAAATGTATAATGTTGGAATGTGGAGTAGTGAAGTTATGGTAAGACAGGATGCTTTGAGCTGCATTTTGGAACTGTTTTTTACTATTTATTTTTTTAACTTTACTGACATTGCATTGCATTGTAAAAAAAATGAATCCAAAGGGGGAAACGTATTCTATCTACAAACTCACAAAGTAATAATCTGTACTGTAACTGTGATGTCACCCCATCATTACATTCACTGATGAGGTCCCAACATCATCGTGTCCCATCAGTGATTGACAATGGTAAAGAGCAACTCATCAGCCATGCAAACATTTATCCAAAAACTGATTGTTGATTCCTGTTGGAAGCTTACTGGTACTTTCCGTATGAGAACAGGACTCTTCTTTGCCCTGATATGTCGCCTAAAGGCTTTTTTGAATTCTTTGAGCTTAAGGCACTCTGCAAAATCACTTAGGTGCAGAACGTAAGCCTGAAGAAGATCACGATACACATAAGGGCGGAGGGAAGAAATGAAACAATGAAAGTCAACTGATTCTCATTCTGGCTATATGAGATGTGCGGAGTAAAAGCCAAATGAGGCACACATTTTTGTATGCCTTTTGACCTTTGATCACAGACATTTAGGTTTTGTAAAATGGTTAGATTTAATACGTTTTTGTCCAAAAATCTGTATAAATAATTGCTGGTTGCAACAATACTCTTTTCTCACTGTGCCCTGGTGGGGTCAGACGTTTAATGCAGATATCTCAAACACTATGCAGATTGTTTCCTGCATGATTTGAAAAATATTTACACAAAATTCGTGTGATGTGACCCTTGAAAGGAACTCTTTTATTGTGGTTCATAATTCAAATCTTTTAGTGAAATCTAAAAAATGTATAACCATCTAAGTGGAAAGTCTATTTTGGACACTTGTCTTTGTTTACAGTTAAATGTCAAGTTAAACATCCATAAAATATTCCCTGTGAGAAGAAAGGAGGAGATTCCACATGAAAAGCAGCTATATACTTCTTTTCAATTAATTGTTCTCGGATGATTGAGCTCAGTGGTCCTTCTTTTTTAATTTGTCATTATTAAAAAAAGTTGTTGCGACCTGCCATAGATTTACATAGGCAAGGAAATCAGGTGTTAAGATGTATATAAGTCGGGTTTTGAGTAACTGCAGCCCCAACTAACCCAGCTAATTGTGAAACAAACAACTCTGAAAGTGGCAGTATATGTGTCTGTGTATGTGGGTGTCCTCAAACTTGCTTTCATATATAGTATCAAACAGGGTAAGCCTAGTCGCACATACTAATTATAGAACATATTTCCCTTCAATGTTTTGAATCTAGTTTCATAAGGGAAAATAACATCATCTTACAGTGTGTTACAACTTGTACGCCAGCTGAGTCCTTGATGTACCATTTACCCCCTTTGTAGTACAGTGTATTTTGTGTCACAGTGTCTATTGTTAAGTGGCTGTGTGAGTGGTAGAAATAGGTATTGGTGAGTATAGGGCTATGCAGGTCACGAGCAGTGGCCTCATTGGACTTTAGAGGTGGTTTGAGGCAGGAGGGGGGCAGAAGTGCCCTTTATGGGTGGCAGAGTAGTAGATCCATAGTGGAGGTTGCTGGCTCTCTGCCCAGACATGCCATGTGGGGTTCAGATGGCAGGGTGGAATAAAAGGAGAGGGTAGCGCACCGCTCTCTAGCAGCTGGTGAGGGAAACAGGAACAACATTTTGTTTCACCTATTCACCTTATCAAGACGTTTCATTTTTCTTCATATCCCATATACTTTGACTTTTTTTGTAACTCCCATATTAAAAGACGTTTTTTGTGACACCAGCAGTGAGCATTGTAGACCAGCCGACAGGACGGCGGAGGCTTCTTTCCTCTCTCGCTGCTTTCTCAGGATATGAAAGAGACCACCAGTGACATCAGAAAGAATGAAGTAGGCTAATGAAATCTCCAGATGCCAGCAGTCACCACAACCACTAAGTTCCTTGTCAGGTTTGATTTTGTTCTGCTAAGTTACCTGCATTTTTGTCCTGCTTAAATATGAGGATATATCAAGGGACATTTTGTTTCTATTATAATGAAGTGATTAAACCGAGAGCTGCTTGGTGGAGAAAGCCATTTTGCCCTTGTCCCTGTGTTGTCATTGCTCTGGTTATTCGAAGCAAGAGCGCCATCCTCTCAGTCCTTGTCGTGGGAAAGACTGAAAGAATGAAATTACATCGCTCTCATGCAGGACTATTTTGAGCTCCCAAAGAGAGTGGCAGAGGGCAAACGGCAGGTTCTAGTGACTCGTCAGTACTTCGTGCAGGAGAATCCCTCTAGCCCCAGCACGTCTGCAGCCTCTGACTTTGTACTGCTGAAGCACTTTCACGATCATAACGAGGAGAGGAGTGGAAGAATGCTGTGTGCCACATCGCCAGGTGAGTGTGTTGGCACTCCCAGACTCAGGCCAGGTGTGTTTTGAGTGCACATGTGTGTGTGTGTGTGTGTATGTTTGTCTAGACTTAAAGGTTGAGGGATGGGAGCAGCATCTTAGAAGACGGCTGTTGTTGGAGTTAATGCTGTTATACATTCTGTCCAAAATAATATTTGTCACTACAATGACAGCAGAAGATATACATTTTTTCCTTTTGACAATGCACACAGGGACAATTGGATAAAATAGATGTCCAGTTTTAGGTTGGACTGTATGAACAACATTAAATATTGTTGATAGTATTTAGCAATTGACATAAACTTTGCTGATGTCCAGTTGGCCTTGGTATTTCTTTTCTTTTGTTCTTATATATTTTTGTCGAGGACTCTTGATATGTATAAGCACTATTACCATAACAAACTTAACAAGAAATTCCAAAACGGACATAAAGTAAATAAATGAAATGATTAAAACAAAGCTTTGGTTAATTTTAGGGAAAAGGACTTTATAGTGTTTGACAGTCAGACAAGCAAGTTTCTGGACTTTAACTTTTACTTACAGATGAACGGATGTATGTGTGAGAAACTTGTGCACCTACAAGACGTGACGTTTCTATGAAAATGTGCCAAAGGTCAGACATTCATGCATGAGGTCCACATGTGGGGCAAGATCACCATGTGGGTGCCCCTTAACCTTACTGAACTGAAGGGGTCCCAGCCCCTACTGTGATGAATGAGACGTTTGTTTCCCGGGGCGAGGCATGAGTAACTATGTGTGGCATCTGTCTAGTTTAAATTTAGTGTAACTGAAGCTACCGCTGGCTGCGCTGTATCAACATGTCAGAGGCTGCATTACACCCGAGAGAAAGCTGTCGAACTCCTGCATCTAGTTCCACTTTTTTGTTTTCTGCTTGTTTCTGTGGTCCCAATTTTACTACGAGGCGCAGCTTGCTATAAGGGGATTAGGCAATGTTTGAATCATGCTTTATTTTAGGCCACCCGTCAAAGCTATTCTTCAGTCCGACTTATGCTCAATATTGGCACGTCTTCCCAGTGCAGTTTTTCTTGTCCCACTCCCTCCAAAGATCGGTTGCTATATTCTTGAATGAGTTACGGAGAAGCAGTGATTCTATCAGAGACCTTTATTGGAGGTGAACAATGATAGTATTTAGATGGGATGAACAGGAATGTGTTTAAATTAAGTTAACAACAAGGAACACTTCACTAGTCACCACTTTCAATAGGGTGATGGTACACACTCCCATTGGGACCCATGTGGTTGAGTGGACCTTATTACCCGGGTCATAGTTGGAATGTAGACCATGTGGACTTTGACAGCTGGGCAAAAAAGGAAATTACACACTTATTGTGCAAAGAGGATTTAACCTATACCATAACCATTCTCATCACTTCTTGCACATATTGCTCAGAAGAAAAGAGCATGAATTGTGTGTGTAAGGTTAAGATACCTGTTAGTCATCTTTGAAACATGTGTAGACTTGTAGAGCTGTAAAAAATACATCATGGGAGAGTTTCAGACTTTAGGCGTCATTTCTTTTTACCGTACATACACTTCACCACTGTCTTCTGGTGAGTAAATTAGTTTTTATTTTCTCCCTGCAATTTTCTTGTGTTTGTCTGATTACAAACATGATAAAGAGTAACAAGACTGTTATAAGGTTCTCCCCTAAGCAGAGGAGACAGATCCAGATTTTTTTTTTTATCCCCTCACTGTCTCCTTCTCTTCTATCCCACTACCTCAAGAAAGAGTTGTGCTTGTAGAATTGTGTAGATAATCTGCGTGAAAGATGGGTTAAGGTGATGAGGTGATATATGCATTTCGAACCAGCTTAACGTTTTTAATACAACATACATCATAGCATAATAATAAGTCATACCAGATTTGGCGGCAGGATATGAGTCCTAAACAATTCATTCCTATTTTTTGTACAGACTATAAAGACTGCCTTACTGAACTGCCAGATTCATGAAGTTCAGCGGAACATTCAGGGTGACGGCAACATTAACGTAAATCTGTGAACAAGCCAAGTTATTCCTTCTAGGCTAATGGACTCTGACTAAACTAAGAATGGATATGAAATGACAGCATAATTGACAGATGTAAGCTATTTAATAAAAGCCAAAGACTACAGTGCATTAAAGGGATAGTTCACGGAAGAATTAAAATTCACTCATGATCTACTCACCACTATGCTGATGGAGGGGGGGTGAAGTGTTTGAGTCCACACAACACTTTTGGAGTCTCATGGGTAATTTTCATATTCTTTGAACTATCCATTTAAGTTGCTCACTCCAACTCACCTGAGGTCCAGGTTCACAGCCGCCTTTACCTGCCACAGAGATCTTTACCTAGAGCACAGCAACTGATGATTTGAATCCATATGAATTTGGTGGGTACACATTTATTGACACTGTTTGTTTTGTCTTCCGACTTTACTGAGTATACTCTCTCTCTCTCTCTCTCTTTCTCTCTCTCTCTCTTTCTTTCTCTCTCTTTCTCTCTCTCTCTCTCTCTCTCTCTCTTTTCCGAGCTGGCTTTTTCAGGCACATGCACAGTCACCCCTGACAGATTGTTTAAATGTCACCCCTGCTGGCAGTTGCCTCTGATGTTATCTGCTCTGGGTTATTACTGGCCGTCATGCCGTTTGTGTTCGCTTTGGAGGCCAATCTTCTAATGCAGTGCAGCTCTACCAATACACAATATACATTAATCGTCTGGTAAATTGTGTGCTTACATGCACACAAGAGACCACGATATTGGGAAAAGCCAAGTTAAGGGAGCAAGTTGCAGCATGCAGATGCCGCCACTAATTGTTAAATATATCAATACATTTGAAAAAACAATTAGCGACCATTTTATCATTTGGGCTGTTATTCAAAACTGAACTTCACAAGAAGCCACATTTTTTATTTTATTTTCACACAAATAATTTGAGGGATTGTGGATTGAGCTATGACACGTGTTACCTGAGCAACAATACTGTGTCTGAACATATCTTCTGTACATTGACACAAGATTAAAGCTGCTGTTGGTGGTCATTTTATGCTGCGTAATTTTTTTAACACTATACTGCTGTTTATTGTTAATGGTTGCTATTCAAATTTGTGTATACATTTTTTTGGATGAATTTCAGTAAAATACATATTATTTTTATTATGATTGAAGTATAGATATATGAGATCTCTCAAATTTTTGTAAAGATCCTAAAGGCATTTAGTGATGTGTTTGAAAGGGATCATTGTGCATTGGTGTTTGTTTAGCTCAGGTGGTTACTTGGCAATGTGTGTTCAGCCCATAATGTTATCTCGGCATGAGATTGTTAATTAGGAGCTTAATTTAGCTGCTGGCATATGTTAAGTTTGACTTAGGCGGCCATTGTTAAGCCTCTGCTGGCTGGCGAATCTGCTGTGACGGCACAGGAAGGCTTCTTGATGTATCCCTAACATAACATTACAGGATAAGACACTAACAAGGCTCTGCAGATGCCAGATTAAACCAAGAGCCATACGTCAGGATTTTAGTATATTTGCTGTGTATTGCAGGACTCGAGATAATTCTAGCCTGACCTATGTTTTCCCTCACTCTCATTGCGTTTTATGAATACAACCACCTCCACATACAGGAATCACCAGTCTGGCACAAACCCAGTGAGCAAGGTCTAGAGCCAAAGGTGTAGGCCAACCCTTAAAACATATGTGTGCATGTGCGTCACAAGCACTGTGTTTAGAATGTAGGCATCCAGCATTATTATTACATTACATGTCATTTATCTGACGCTTTTGTCCAAAGCGCCTTACATTTTTAGTACACTCAACATTTATGAGG
This sequence comes from Platichthys flesus, assembly GCF_949316205.1. Lineage (NCBI taxonomy): Eukaryota > Metazoa > Chordata > Actinopteri > Pleuronectiformes > Pleuronectidae > Platichthys > Platichthys flesus. The sequence continues at coordinate 18,876,046 of NC_084945.1, read as the reverse complement.
GGCTATTTAGGGGTTCAGTATTTAGGGGTTCAAGGACACTTAGGCATGCAGATGGGAAAGAGTGGGATTCGAACCAGCAACCTTCTTGTTGCAGAGCACCCGCTCTATCCCCTAGGCCGCGCTCTCCCCAGTAAGGCACAGATGTCTTGGAAAACCCATGGGGGAAGATTTAAATTAGCTTATTTGAGCTCTGCTGGGAATAGTTGCAAATATACATAAGAGCCCAAACATATATATGTTTTTTTTTGAAAAAGGATTTGCACTCTTCATCAATGCCATGATAAAACTTGGTTTTCACTCAGTTCATTAATTCAGAGAGGACCAACATTTTTCACTATTTAGTGATGCAACAATGTGGTTTTTACTTTACCAAAAACAATTAACCATGGCATTCTTAGCATTGGTGTCCAATTCGTAATCTGTAATGGCAGATCCCATAAGTTGAAGAAAAGGGAGGATTTGGTGCATCTTTAAGTGAGTAAACATGATTACATACAACAGGTAAATTCGCACTAATTGAAAAAGAAGCTTATCTTCTTTGAAAGGGATGACGCACAGTCCAAGAAACATTAATAGTTTCTTTAATTTTTTTGTAAACCTTTAGCTTGTTTTATAGAGTGCAGAATAGTAAGCAATTTGACTTTCGTTTTTTTAATATGTTAAATTGATTATTTATTATTTATGCCAATCGTCCCACGAGGTTTACAGTATATGGGGTTTTGCACAGTGTTGCTGTGATCTGTTGGTCAGTAGTTCTTTAGCAGAGCTGAAAGAGGAGACTGGGCTGAACACAAAGCCTTCTGTAGGGGATGTAAGCAGAGCCTGTTCCAATCAACTTGCTTGCCCACCACAAAGGTAACCTGGGTTTAGGTTACCCTCTTGCCTCAGCACCACATGGTGTTGGGGCAAGTGGGTAACATTAGACATTAATATGAATTAAGGTGCACATACATACACACACAGGCAAACACATGCGTGAACATTGTCACACACAAAGGCTCACTCCCATATACCCACACGGCATGAGCAAAAAGACAAATAAATAGGCACTGCACCAGGCACACAGGAACATAAACAAATACATTTTCCGCCACAGTTTTACACCCCTACTCATGAACATACTGTATTCACACAATGAGAGGTAGATAGAAAGATTGTGTATGCAACAGCAGGACCCTGTCATCCTCTGTGGAAGAGAACAATTCTTCCCTCCCTCAATAATAAACTAGGCTTTCTCAGAATGTGTGGCCTCTGTGTCAGACTCGGTCACAGGACCCTGACACACTTTGTGTGCAGTGAGAGTACGAGGAGGGAGGAACACACTGTATGTGGATTATCCCTCAAGGGAGAATCCCCAGGCTGTGTGACGGTCAGCCAGAAGCCTGTCAAGCTTTGTGTCGAGGAGCCAAAGTGAATGCCACCATCATCAGTGGGCCAGGCCGTCCCTGTGGTTTCCTTGAGAATACACAGGTGCTTGTTGTGTAACCAACATCCAACCATCCACATTTTACCCAAAACATCTCCCAGCGAGGCGGAGCTATTATTAGCTTAGGTACAGCAAAGCCTCTTAGAGATCTTTATTTAACCGGATTGGCTGTCTGATGTATGGACACTTAAGGAGTGTCTGAGGCACTTGACTGTCAGAAACAGTGCAGGGGATTTGCAACCAAGGCCATTGATAAAACATACCTCTCCTCTCCTCTCCTCTCCTCTCCTCTCCTCTCCTCTCCTCTCCCCTGCCTCCTTTCCTTAGATGACTGTTGTTTGGCTCTGACAGGGGGGGTTTCCCACCACCCCTACCCTTTCCCCACACTGGAGGGTTTTAGGTGGCAGGCTAATCTTATCTCAGGGCAAGGAGAGGGGCTGTTGGCCAGGTAACCTGGTTGTCCCCTGTTTGACCCTCATCTATGCAAGACTGCCACTTAACTCTCACCATCACGTGCTATAATGGGTAAAACAAAGTAAAAAGTTCTCTAAAATAACCATATCAGGACCTTTATAACACACAGTCACAATCCATGATTGTGATTGAGTATCGTTCACACTTGACCTGATAACAGTATTGGTACCTTGGATTCATTACAGGAATCCAAAGGTAGCTTTCATCAGTGTTTTTTGGTTTCATACTGAGGTTTGCAGACATACTAAACCATCTCACATATTATTTTAACCTACTAATCGCATGTTGGTGAGGATTTTTGGATGTAACTAGTGGGTAACTTTTGGATGATGCTAAGCGAATATCAACTACGTTCCCTCTGATAGAAATAGGCTAATGAATAGTTGCCAATCAAAGGTGGTGTGTGGTTTAATAATGAGGTGAGAAATGCAAGAATGTGTCCCATACAAATTCACCTCCAAATAACAATTTCACTGGTTTCCAGGAGCTGCTGTATTTCTATACCATGGACATTTTGAGCTATTATCACAATGTTGTGCACATTGTCAGTTGAATGATGGCAAACAAACAGATCCAACCCTGAAATGGCATTTACATTGAGTCAACTAAAATTTTGAAAACAACCGAAGCAGTTTTGGCACATAGAAATGTAAGTAAACAAGAAACCCGTTACAAAACAGAATAACTTAATTTATTTTCTGCATTTGAATTTGAATAATGCTGCCATCGACATTATAAAATAATAAACTGTTTTACTTTCAACTCTATTACTGCTCGTATTATTTTGCATACAAGATCACGTGGCTGGGCCTCTTTCTGAATATTATATTTTAATATCTGTCCTGTCTTGGGGTGTATGGCAAAAACAACTAGTCATGCAGACAGGTGAGGAGAGATGAAGGCAGTTGGTCTCAACTGGCCTCCTGTTGTTGCTTTTAGGTAAATTTAAAAAAACAATTTTTTGTTTTACCTTAAATCTTTTTTCTTTTTCATTAGTTAATAGAGGAAGAAGGAAAGACTTGGATTTGCTTCTTTCATCTTAAGATCATTTTGGAATGACACCCATGTTTTTACTATATCACAGATGATGTTTCTGTTCTCTGTGAGCATGGTAGTGTTGTCAGTCCATAGGACATGGGTGATGTTTGTGTATCTCCCTTACTTAGTTGTTAGTTTATGTGTGTCAGTCTTAGTTTCCTTTTCACTATTTTTCTCTTCCTCTCCTCTATTTATGTTTCTCTATTTCCTAATTAAGTGAGTGAGCAGAAACATCATATTTTCTTATCTTCACAGCCTCTGTCTCTTCCTCTCGACTCTGTTGTCCTTCTCTTGCTCCCTGTCAGTCAGTCAAATGCTGTCGTCAGAGGATCCACCGCTGAGTCTTGTGACAGGCAGGCAGGGCCAGTGCAAAGCCAAACATCTATAAATAAAGAGCCCGCTGCTACTGCCTCTGTTGCTGCTCTTGGATAGAGAGGGAGGGCAGAAACATATCCCCAACCCCCCTTTTTTTTATAATCTTCATCAACACTTGTCTCAACGACTAAATTGACAATGCTGTGATATTAGTTTTGGCTATTATTTCATGCAGGTGCACGCAAACTATTAAGTTACTACAAGATTATGGACTATTTATATTGGTTTGATAAAAAAACAAAGACACTAATTTTAAATGTTTCTAAATGTTTGAAATATTAAATATTTACACAGTTTGCAATGTAACAAAAGTGTCTCTTATTTTCAGGCAGGTCGGTGCATTTAAGGAATAAAAAGAAGAGTTGTGTACGGATTTCACAACTTTATCACTCTTTAGATGTTTTATGACTGTCATTTACCATTATATTTGCTTTGGACATTTTGCTATTCTATTAAGGATATTCATAATTTAATTGTTTTTTGTTTCACCTTTCACAGTCAATTGGAAGTTGTTTTTCTCATAACTTAATAGGCCAAAGATTGCACATTACAGGATGGATGGTGTTAAATGATGTTTGCAGGTTTTTTTACGTTATTTATTATTTACAGTGGATTATGGCTGGGTCAGACTCCCTCCATGGTCCCGTGGCCTGGGGCCAGTAAACGCTTATGTAGGCATGACTGACCAGACACTGGTCAATCCCAATATATCCCTGATGTGGTATGTGGAAGGTTATTTTAATCTGCTTATTATAGTGTTTAGAGCACAAAAACGCAACTGTCATTGAGGATGTCATGTCATTGCAGTCTTACATTAGCCATATTATGAGACACTTCACTAAAGTTCTTGTGGCTAGCTAGTCATGTTGCCAGCTGCGGTTGAGCATGAACATACAATCGTTCTTTCCACCAGTAACCATAGTTGTTGTGTGGCACTCAGCTGTTTTTTTAATCCATTGTGAGATTTGTTTTCAGTAAGAAAACACAGCTACAATGTCAGGTCAGCACTATAAACAGGCAGTACTGTATAATGTCATCAGCTGTGGGATTTTTATCAGGCATTTTTTGCAAAAAATCTCCTAACTAGAGATGAAATGCATTATAAGGTTTAGTTGTGTGTTTAAACTTTATTCAAATAACACAATCTGCAGATTATACAAGCAACAGGACCTGAAGGATTATGACTGGCATCATATGATGGTGTTGTTGGTTACTTCCTAATCAGAGTTCCTGAGAGGGTGCGTTAGATTTATTGTTCCCATTCTTTGAATGATGTTTTCCATCATTTGTGAACAGCCTGACTATTCAAGACTTTGTTTGCATTAGAGAATGAAAATGATAGAACAACAAAAACAAGAATGATAGTGATGGTGGCATCCTTGCAATGTACTATACTGTAATCTTTGATGATGTAGTGTTGATATTTGAAGACAAGCTACTTAAGCTGCTTTCAGACGAGCACTGACCTCCCCAAATATACTTTGTATTTTCGTGAGAGGTTGTGCATGTGTGAAGCAAATGTCTGCGTGAGAGGCCCTGCAGTTTTGCAGCAGAACTAATACATTACTTTCTGCCGCTTCCTGCTGTATCCGGCTGCTCCAACTCTTGCTTTGATAAATGTGTAGGATCTGTTGTTGTTGTGAGCGCTTCTGTGTAGAGAATCTCCTGCTGCTCTGAAAGTGTGTGAAAGGCAAACTTTGTAGCCTATTCTCCCAATTTTACCCGCAGGTCATGACTGAAAACAGCTTTAATTTTCTGTTGTCGCGTCATTGTAGAGCTGCATGCAATGCTCTTCTACTGACTTCTCTCTCTCTCTCTCTCTCTCTCTCTCTCTCTCTCTCTCTCTCTCTCTCTCTCTCTCTCTCTCTCGCTCTACCTTTTTGTCTTTCTGTCCCTCCCTCTCACCATCGGCAGCACCTGGAGAAATCTCACCATGTCCGTGGGCCATTAAAACATCCATACATTTTTTACCAACCCTACCTTGTATTAGAATCATCTGTAGATGTTCGCGGTCCCGCGAGGAGCATGCAGCTCTCAGCAGGCAGTCAGTCATTCAGACTGTTGTGCATGAGAGTGAACAGGGTGCTGTCATGCATAACAAGAGATTGAGGTTGAAATATGGGGCCCCTGTAATTACCAAACTATCAAATTGTTGGAATTTGTTTTTCATATTTTGGCTGCCAGTAAATCATAATGGCTATATATAAGTGGGCCAGTGGGGGAAATGTTTATACTGGACACTGTGGGGTGTGTGTTTTGCTTTACAAAAGTTAATTATGAGTTCTGAATTGTGGCCTGTGCCAGTCCTAAATCTACATTCATGATGCAGATATATTTGGATTTGTGAAATAGAATTTTCATATCTGAAAACATAGGAGGTGTGTGTGTGTACATGTGGGGTATTCCCAATGGGAGCAGCAGAGCTTATCCAGTGGAAGTTTATCAATAACCTCTAACAGAGTAGTGCCAGTGCGGACAATGAGCTTTTGTCTGTTTGTTTGTGTGTGGTTGTGTGTGTTTGTGTGTGTACATGCTGCCTGAGCCAGATGACCTTTGGTATAAATAGCCTGCCGGCGCTAGCTGTGATGACAGCCGACAGCATGCACCATTGTGTGAATTTGTTTCCTGAGTAGTGCTGTTCATTGGTTATCCCTCTTGGAACAATGCCTGTATGACTGCCTGCTACCCAGCAACACTCTAATTTCCTGAAACTGGGCTCAGTGGTGTAAGTGTAAACTCAGGGCAGAACCACACCAGGGTCTGTGACCAAATCATTTTTGCAGCGGCTCAGGTTTAGTCCTGTTGTAGTGCAGTACCAGTTGAAAGCTCAACTGAAGTAGGATGAGTACATTACTTATAGAAGGAATGCTGTATAATCAGGTGAACCTCAGTAATTATCCTTTATATATTTTTCTCTTGCCCATTTAAGGGTTAATTGGCCAGTAGGAGAGTCAAGACCACTTCTCTGAGCTGCATGAGCAAACGCAACACTTTAAAAAAGCTTTTGGCCTCTAATCATTGTTTCATTTTGGCTATATTGTGCTGGAGTGAAGAAACAATAACAATATTAAAAAGTGAATTATGACAAAAATATTCTTCCCGTCTTATAAAGTATATTTATGTGTGCTTCCTTACGGGGTGAAGTTGTTTCTCATTTAAAGTCTGAGGTTACCAATCAGGACTCATACTTAGGTCAGTATGGATTGATGGATACCAAGCCTCCTTTGTTAGACTTGGTATCTGTCTTCTAGGACAATGTTCACTTTAAGGATATTAAAATGTTTTCATGCTAATTTCAGTTTTTCTTTCTCTCTGCCATTTTTCCTGTGTCGTGCAGGTGAAACCCAATGTCTGTTCATATATTTTTTCAATACCATAATAAGAAAATCCATGGTTTGACAAACAGTAATTTTGATACCATGGTGGTATGCTGTGAATCCACAATATCACTGCCACCCTAATCATACCCCATTGTTGTTGATCAGAATTAATTATTCAGAGTGAAACATAAGGAAAAAAGTAATGTATCTGAAAATATTCTCAAGATTGCTGTGTCTAAATATTCAATAAATTTTCTTCCCCTAGATCTCGAGCCTGATGACAACACATCATTCTACATCTTAAATGTGGGCCAGCCCCAGGCCATGGTCACTAACCACCAGTCTATTGGCCTGCCTCGTCATGGTATGCAGTCTCACTCCCAGGTCATCAACACTTCCCCACGCCTTCAGTCACACAAATCCGGATTGGATCATCCAGGCTACCAGGGACAAGACTCCAAATATGGCTCCTCCCCTCTTATGCCCTCTGCTCCTATGGAGGCACCAAAGGCCTTTGAATGTCCCAGTATCCAAATCACCTCCATCTCCCCTAGCTGCCAGCAGGAGATAGGTCCCAATGGAGAGGATTTGAGGGCCAATGGCCCAGATGGGGACTATCACGGGGACAGACCTCTATCCAGAGACCACCTGTATTTGCGGCTGGACCAGTCATACCGGGACTCTTCACTCAGTCCTAGCCCATGCAGCAGTCTCTCGTCTAGGAGCTGGTTCTCTGATGCCTCCTCATGTGAATCATTCTCACACGTCTATGATGATGTTGACTCAGAGCTAAATGAAGCAGCTGCCCGGTTTACGCTGGGCTCCCCACTTACTTCCCCAGGCTGTGCCTCCCCTCAAACCGGCAGTGGAGTTCTGGAGGAGCAGCCCCATTGGCAGCACCAGCACCCTGCCTTTGTGCACCACTCCCACTCCATAAGCCTGTCACCGCGACAGTCACCCTGCCACTCGCCACGCACCAGTGTCACTGATGAAAATTGGCTCAGCCCGCGGCCACCTTCCAGGCCATCTTCCCGTCCCACCTCACCCTGCGGGAAGAGGCGTCACTCTAGTGCAGACATCTGCTATCCAGTCTCATTGTCTCCACATCACTCACCCACACCCACGCCAGGACCTTCACCCAGGGGCAGCGTAACAGAAGACACCTGGGTTGGCAGTCCTTCTCTGGGCATGTCGCCCTTCCAGTGCTGCCCATCAGAGGCAGACATCCCATCTAAGACAAGGAAGACCTCACAGGATAGAACAACTATGCAGTCTGGGAAAGGGGAGCTGGGGCTAGATGACCAAGGAAATATGTCGCCTAATCTAGACTCTCCCTCAGACGAGGCCTTGCACAGCCTGAAGAAAGACGGGCCTGGGGAACAATTCCTCTCAGTGCCCTCCCACTTCTCATGGAATAAACCCAAGCCTGGTCACACACCTATATTCAGGTAAATTAGCTGATGTTGAGAAGAATATGCAGGAAAGAAATTATAATTTGTCCAAATTTAGCTTAATCTCACAGATGCCGTTTTATAATCCGGTTGCTATCCATTTGTTCTGTTCACTTTTTACAGTTGCAACTGCAGTATTATTTAGTAATAAATCTCTGATCCTAAAACTTGAAGGTGCTTTTAACTTAGAGCCCAAAACCGAAGGGGACAGAAGGTGAAGGCAATTACGACCTGTTTATCAGTTGTTTGTGAATTATTAATACTTGTAATAATGCTTGGCAAGACACCACATGTCAAACTTGGAAACAATAAGTGGGTCAAGGCTAAACACTAGACCTCCGTGGTGAATGTTTTTTTATTGAGTGTTGTGAGCTGTCATAAAGATTGAAAATCCTATTTGATCTAGAAGTCAAGTGTAAACATTGTAAGGCAGTAAATTGGTATCAAATAGCACCGTAGATTATAATAGGCTTGTTGATGGATCTCTGTAGATCAATGTTCAGTAATAGTGAACTTTGAGCCTTGTATCAGCAGTATAAATCTGACCGACAGAGTATAATTCATTTAGTAGAATGTGAAGGGAATCACGCAGATCAACACCCACACCGATTCCCTCCAACACACAGGCACAATATCCACATTAAAGAGTAATGGGCGCAAATGGAAACTCATCATGGAGGGTTTTTTTAGGAGAGCAGTCTGCTTTCTGTTCTCCAGTGTGTGCAGCAGATGAAGACATGGCCCTGTTTTGCGTTCACTGGCCCAAATTTCTGTAAACCAGCGATGGGCACATATGGTAACTTAGGGGTGAACACATGCACACACACATACACACACAGAGACCCATAGACATAACACAAACGCTGGCTAAGATAGACCTAACATTTTGCAGACAATGACAGGGTCAACTTTGATGAGTCACCGTTTGATCTCTACATCTTTGCCCTTGTAAGTAACATTTCCACTGTGAGCCTCTGACAGAATAATGTCTAACAGAATACATATTTTTTTAATGCCGTTTACTCTAATGTTGACCGACAAGTATTTCCTTAGAGCTATCACTACTAGATGTATTGTACTGTTGCTCAACATGCCATTAAATTAGAACTAAATTAAATGTTTTCTTTATCATGGCACACAATTAGGTGGTGTAAGCTCCTGTCTGTTTCTTGAGATAGAAGGTTGTTGAGTTGCCTATGCACATGCATATATGTGTGAGTGGTGTTTTGAACAGATGGACAGGTGGAGTGGGTGGGATAGGGTTAGAGTGGGTGGGATTAAAAAATGGTGGGGTGACAAGAGTCTGCTCATGTTTTACCCCCTGAGCTTTCTATAATGAGATATTCATGGCACTAATTTCAGTTGGTTGCCAAAAGCCAGTATGGGGATCGGATTGGACTTTAGGCCCCTACACTATGGCTTAGACATTTGAGAAAGGTTATGCTATGTCAGTACATAGGCTGCCGCTCCTGCTCTGCTCCGTCACAAAGCTCATATTTCCTCTGTCCTCCTCTACTCCTGTTACCATAGCAGCCATGCAAACCCACACTTCCTGGGTGGTTATGTCATGGATGCTGGGAGGAAAACATGAGGGTTAGGATGCATCTATTACAGCGTGTCAGAGTGTTATGCCCAGAAAAAGCCCCTGTCAGGTGAAAACCATTTTTGAAAATCAAACTGAAAAGGGCTGAAATTAGAGTATTTTGATATTGCAATGGAACCATATAAATGTATCATGGTACTTGCTCTGCACGTTGATTAGCATAAAGTACAGCAGTCATCTGCTTGTGTTATACATGCCTTTATCACATGTGACCTGACTAGTTAGTATTAAGGTACAACCTAATGAAGATTTACTTTACATTTTCACGTCATATGTTGTAGGAACTCTAACCAAAAGGCCTCAATGAGCTGCGAAAAACTTAAATAGAAAAACTTAAATAATAAAAATCGAATTACTGTTGATTTTGTGAGAGGCTGTAGGATAGCTTGTGAAGTTCAATGGCTCTACTGGAAACGTGGCACTTAAGTTAAGTCTATTCAGAATTATCTGCACGAAGCCAGCACTTGACAGGTATTTGGAAGGGGAAGAATTTGGGGAGACAGCCACGCTGGCTAAAATTTACTAACTTTCCCATACAAAAATATTTGTTCTGAAAAAGATCCGTCACGGATGTTAGACTTAGAATAGTTTGCATGCTAGCAGTCTGAACTGTCTTTGAGTAGAGCCAAATAAAAGCTTATGCCATCATGTGACATGGAGCACAAAGACCATACAGTGGTTAACGCCAAGGCAGAGATCGGTGTGCACCATAGAGTGTCTGACTCTCAGCCCATCAGACAGCATTGAGTCAATTCCCTGATTCAGTTTTCCCTGATTGTGTATTCTACTCTGCTAAAAAAAAGGGTTAGGGTTAGGGTAATGGCACTTTTTAACCTTTCATTTAGGGGGGAATGGTTGTAATAAAACTATTTACAGAGACCCAAAAGACTTGGGTTATAGACCTAGTGAGGTATATTTCACTATGGTGAAAGATCATGAACTTTGATATTAGTTAATAAATGGATTAATATGGGAAGATGTTGTTGGCGTAAACTTATCTGATTTGTCGAGATGGAGAAACCCAGTCTCTCTGTGAAGAAGACCATTGAGTGTTTTGAGTGCAGCTGTTCAAATATGATTGTAGTCTATACAGAGAAAAAATTATGCAGCGAGGAAAAACACTCAATGCCAGCCCAAGTTGTGCACTGCACATAAAATAAACACACACACACACACACACACACACACACACACACACTCTCAGACAGAACTTACTGTGGTACATGAATCTTCACTGACCCAGAGACTCACAAAGAAAAGTCCCTCTTCAAATATGATTCAACCTCCAAGTCTTCTGTTGACCTTTTACACATGCTATGTTTAAGAACATGATTAATGTATTTGGGCATTCCAGTGATTCATTGTCTTGTGAGGCTAAGTATACCCCCATTTTACACCTATTATACTGTCTCACACCATGAAGGGGGGAATACCACCTTTTCAACTTCCAGACAGCCAGAAAGCCTGAAGGGAGGTTACTGTCATCAGACCTGAAGCAGAGAGACAGGTTTCCGAGCTTGGTGTTGCAAGTTGGACACTTTACTGAATAATTTGAAAAATTTGAAATATTAAGGTGGGTTTACGCAAGCAAGTGTTTCAGCGGGAAATTCTTATGGTTAAGACAAAAATATATTTTTACATAACTGATACTTTTCCATGCTGTCCAACTAAGTTTGATGCTTCAAGAGGGACTGTTCGCATTTATACACTTAGCTAATATAATCACAAACATAATAAACAAACAATATTTAACAAAATAGTTTCATACTGAAGTTGTAATGTGTGTGTGTGTGTGTGTGTGTGTGTCTTCATGCTTTTGGTATTCTCTCCCCAGGACCTCCTCCCTGCCTCCCTTAGATTGGCCATTGCCAAGCCAGTTTGGCCAATATGACCTGAAGATCGAGGTACAACCCAAAGCCCACCACAGAGCTCACTATGAGACCGAGGGCAGCCGAGGAGCCGTCAAAGCAGCGTCTGGTGGCCACCCTGTCGTCAAGGTAACATATTTGGACATTTCCCTCATGGGGTGCTGTACTTACTGTAACACAGCTGTCTTCTTTTTTTCGCTCCATTAAACAAAATGTGAGTACTGGTGTTTCTACCACACTGAGGATTAAATATCCCTTTTAGGTCAGGACTGATTTACTGTCTGTGTTAACTCGATGCTGGCACTGGCCACTTATCATCCAGCTCCCTATGCGTCAACCAAACGGCCTAGACGCCAACCGTAGCAGCCTTTGGTGATGAAAGGAAACATGAAAGGAAGAGAATTAAGCTGAACCAAACTTATTTACTGAATTTAGCAGTGACTTCTTGTTTTCCAGTTGGCAGGAATTGCCCTCTGCATGTGACAGACATTTTTTTATTTTCAGTTTGTACATGTGAGCACCCATCACCACTGAATTACAAACGTCGGTATCTGATTGTTAAAAACGTGACTAAATAGCCTTTGTTAATGTTTATAGCTCCAACATAAGCTGGTTGTTGGAGAAGAACATTTGATTTTAGGTTTCATGTTACGCATTTGCATGTGTAGACTGTCACATGGATCCTCTCCCACAGCAAGACTGTCAGTCAAACTGTTGAAGCAGGAAGACGAGCAGGCAGTTAGTAGAGCTGTTGCTTCAGCCCAGTCAGCTGCCCTGTCATTCGATAGCACCTGGTAGAGACCAGGTGAGCCTACATGGAGCCAATGCTGGTTTTCTCCCTCTGAGAGAATGAGAGAGAGATAGAGAGGGCGCAATATAGTAATATAGACCAATAAATATTTCAAGAAGCCTGTGAAAAGCTACCTTTGTGTGTATGATTAAAGCAGCGCTTCAGAGCTGGGCCATGACCAGTGTTGTGGCACCTGACAATGGCTGAGTTCAGACTGATAGTTCGGCCAGCTGCTCATTCCCTGGCCAATGGGATCACCAGCTCTTGTCTACTATTCTCAGTGCATCTTGCAGACTAGCTTGTGCACACAACTAGACACTGACGCATAATGTGGTAAAATGTGTTAAAAACATTCAAAGCACAGCTTAATTATCGTAATTATTGTTCTTTTTTAATTTTGGTGCATGCAACATGTATAGTTATAGCTTTGGACTTCAGATTGGAAGTAGGTTTGTCCTTAGGTAAACTCAGTAGCAGCTCATTGTTGCACAATATACACATGATAAAACAATTTAAACAGAGCCTAAATCACTGCCATTTGTTTTAGAAACAGCCTTCACCCTAATGCATTCAGTCATACACTCCCTCCAGGCCAATCATTAACCATTTCAACCTCAGTTAGACCAAGTTGCTATCTTGCCATATGTGTCGATGCATAATTTAGCTGTCATTTCTTTTTTCAACCCAGCCTTTGCCATGCTTGCCCTTATTCCTCATCCCCAGAGGGGGTTGTTTTGTTATAGCAGTTTCCTTGCAGTAGCTAGCTCGTACTGATCTATTATCTGAGGTCAAACAAGGCAATTTCAACAGTGATTAAGACCCAGCTAGAATCTGGTTCACAGGACCTACATGCTTAGCCCAGACAATCAGTTCTTCTGTATTCTCAAAGATAGCAGACTCTGCTCTGTTTACTCCAAATATATTTTTTAATGTTTCAATGTTTTAAGGATAATTTGGAGCTAAACCATATATCTCTTGAATGCATTGTTTGCAAAAAAAAGTGAAAGGCAACAGTATTTCTTCTCTAGACATTCTCCAGTATGCTGAAACCCCCAGTGCTGAAATAAAAGTCAAATGTATTAGAGATGGAAAATACTTTTTGGATTAAATTGACCAACAGCAATCAGATGTCCTGGGCAGAGTTAGAGAAGAGCACACACAACGTTTGCTCTTTGTGATCAGTGGTTTGCAGAGCTTTGTGCTCAGAGAGAGAGGGAGATAGAGAGAGAGAGAATGTGGGGGTGAATGAGTTTAATGAGGAAGGGAGGGAGGAGCAAGGGACTTTGACAAGGAATCTTTTTATTATGTGTTTGATTATATACAGTATCAAACATATATTGTGTTTATTCAGCTATTAAACATGCTGCTACTCTTTTTAAATGTTAGTGCCAGTTGGTAAAGTGTATACTTTTTAATGTTGTAACAATAGAAAAATATATTTATTTGAAGATATACTTTCACCGTCTTTGCTTCTTTCTATGTGCACTCTTGCAAATACTGAACGTCAACATAAAACGAACAGCTGAGGATAGATAGTATCGGTGCTTGTCCAGCAGGTCTTACAGTCAGTCTTTGTTTACTAAATACCTTCTCCTCTGTTGTTGGTCTTCTTCTGCTATCTTCTTTTTATTGCACTGTGCAAAAAGCATGATATTGTAAGGTGATTTCCTTACCTTGTGATGTAATTTGTGTTTATTTTGTAGCATACAACTAATTTAATGCTGGATATAAGGTCAGATATAAGTTTAATTAAATTATAATAAAAGCAGGAGTGAATCTCAAAAAGTTGATCACTGTTTTTGACCCAGTATAGATTGGACAGAAGGGGGTCAGACAACTTGAAACCGTCAACAAGCATGAACGCATTATGTTTCCCAGGTGCTCTGTAGGTGTGAAGCAAGCTACTCCATGGGGGAATAGTGTCAAGGGTGTCTTGCTTTGTGATTCCTGCCTCTCTGCCACAGAGTATTAGCAGATTGAATGTTTTGATAGTTTGCTGATAGTTTGTCGGCAACATTACGAAGTTTCTATTCTGTTCACTCTACTGATGGTAGCTTTATGTCAATTAGACTCAGCAGGACTTTGTAATCTCCTTGGGTTTTAAATTGGGTGCTGTGATGTCACTTGATGACGCCATAGCTGCCATCTGGACATTGTGATGACTTCCTTTTGTGGTCATGCTTTGGCCCAGATCAGTGCACCACTGCGCTGCTGTGTCAACAGAAAAAAAAACAAGAAATGCCTAAAGGAAGGACCTTAGGGTCTGGGAACTTTTACATGCTCACATGTGTTAGAGTTCATTGACAGTCATTTTGTCAGACGAGGCCAGGACATTTTCTTGTCTGTAGAGACGTTTGATTTTGTTGGCTTGTTTGAAATCTGCGAGGAAAACTAGGTTTTCTTGGTATAGACATTTGTATTTTGGTGCAATACTATGACACATTGGAACAGGTGAAGCCCTCAGCAGCAAGGAGCCCCCTATTTTACCCTTTATTGTGCAATAATGCACACTGGCTTTTAACACAGTCATGGCTGTGCAGTCAATAACAAGGTTATGCAGTTATGTCCTCTTACAATAATTTAGAAATTTCAAAATATTAACTTACTTTACGTACTTTATATAGAAGCTCAAACAAGCTTAAACAACTCCTTTGAAGGTAACCTCATAAGTCACATAAAATGTACCCAAAACCTTACATGTCTCTATCCTAGGCCTGAAATCCTCTGAGTCATCTGTAGGTGGGAGCCCTAACAGGTGTTTCACTCAACAGGTTGTGTGGAAACTATGAGGCTACTATAAAGTAGGTTTTTGTCTTGGCTATGTGTGAGTAAGAAAAATATGTATATATTAAAACCTACAGTTACAGTATAAAATAGAAATTAAATTGTTGGTTTCTCCGCATCAAAAACTTAACAGATTTTACTGTAAGTGCTCAAGTCTAACATTGAGAGTTTTTCCTTGTCACAGTTTTTTGCATTTCTAATATTAATATTGTGTGTATGTGGATTTCCTCTAGATCAAAAAAAAGAAAGAACATTTTCACGGCATTTCTCACCCAGTGAATCTCATCCACAGGATGTTGAGGATGTTGTAGTATAAAGCTTCCTCAGAGAGCAGATTTGTGTTAATTTGTTCAGCATGTCTGTGTAAAATGTAATGGCTCAGTTGAGAACCTGTGGTTTTGGTTCCCCAGACTCTCGATGCAGGAGTTGTAAAGAAGTGTAGACACAGACATACAGTATATGAAGCTATCGGCATTATACCTGTCACATGTCCCTGGGCCTGTGCACTTGAAGAAGCTATTGTAAAGTCTGAATTATTTAGATTTAGTTTGAGGATCTTCTTATCACACCGTGTGTGTTCTTTGCTATTTTGTCTGTATCATTGTATGACCTTGCAGGCAAAGCACTAGAGTGCATTTCCAGCTGTAGACATGCCTTTGAATTTAATGTTACAGTAACTTGCGTGCTGGCAACACAAATACATCTCAATCGCTCGGGATAAAACATGAGAATGCAATGTGTTGGGAGTTTGACCCCAGCTAACACTGTTAAGAAAGAGAGGAGGGTGCTGACCAGTTGTTGATCAGTGATCTAAAGAGAGGCAGGGTGTCGTATGGCTGTGCCTGGCAATGGTCATAACAGTCGGCTCTTTTTTTGTCTGTACGTACGGTAGCCAGACAAACAAAGGACACAAAGTGTGACAGTGTTTACATTGAGTTGTTTTGACAGACATGATTCATAGCTGTGAGTTCTGAGAGGAATGCTGTGTATTTCTGTCCAACGACACAGACACACACTGGGGCTAATGACTGTTAACTAGCCACGGTGTAGCTGTATAAGAAGTTCATCAGTCAACAGTGTTTATGGGACATTTAAAATGGGACACTCACAGTAAAGGTTGAACAAAAAGTATTCTTCCCTGCGCATTGCAGTCGTTGCCAAATAAATATTTGAACCTGTGTGATGGTTAACAGAATTTATTTATGATTTATCATTGATGCCAGAAAATGTCCATGCTTATTTAAAGAATGTGCCAGCTCCAGTTGCTTTTTTTTTAATATTACTTCCCTTACAATTGTACATTGCAGGATGGCTCCGTTTGTGCCTGGCGCACTGGATGTTTTAGCCATTCCTCTGGGGCTAGCTGCAGACCATAATTGGTACACCTGTTGCTAGGAGACTTTTAAGTCCAAAGCCTCTCTGGCTGGCTGAGGTATCCTTGTGCGTATTTAACCAGCTTAATTGAGTACTGCTGCACCCACACAAATATAAGGAGCCCCTCTGGTATTACCTGCTGGGCTACGGATAGAGGCAGGCAGACACAACAAGAAAAAAAAGATTATTAGATACAGTGAAGAAACAATCACACTCGGTGCACAAACAAAATTGAGACCATAAAAGCATGGCATAGGAGTGAGATTTATTACAACACAAAGCTGAAAAGAGTTAGAAACAAATATTATGACCATCTTCAAACCTGCTGCCCCTGCTAATAAATCTAAATGAAGCTATGGTGTCTGGTGACAAGGGTTTGAAAGAGAATACGACAGAAGCTGTCCAAGACGTCCTAATATTTCCACCAGCTTGGATGCATTAAATGATTTTGATCCCAGTGCTTAAATGCATGACCTAATTTCTGCCCGTCTCTGTCTCTGTCATTCACTTTCACATTTTCTTTAACCCCTTCCCTTATCTGTCCATCTCTTTCTCTCATCTGCCTTTTTTCTTCTTATAATTTTCCTCTAGCTTTACAGTCAGGCTTTTTCCATGCCTTGACAGTTCTCTCTTTCTCTCTCACACTCTTTTCTGCAGGATCTCACAGTAGACTAGCTGCCATAATGCAGGGAGATACAAAACACAATGCAGGGCCATGTGGACTGCACTGTGTGAACTGGCTGGAGTTGGTGTTGCTTTGCCCCAGGGCTGTATTTGATGTAAACATGTCGGAAGCTTGGTTCTCATTTGTTGTAATCAGGCTTAGTGCACAGTTAGAAAAAACGGTCACTGAGAGGGGGAGAGAGAGTCGAGAGAGAGAGTCGAGAGAGAGACACACGTGTGTGTTTGTGTGTATATGTCTGTGTGGGTGAGTAAGAGCGAGAGAGAGAGAGAGAGAGAGATGTGGGGGAGGATGGGATGGGGGAATAAGAGGAATTGAGCTTGGACCAGTCTAGCAAGGCCATATACAGCCCTCATGCAGTATACAGCAAACGCTCCTGTGTGTATGTGTTTGTGTGCGTGTATTGACCTTGTTTAAACAAACAGTCAACCGGCCCCCTGGCTCTCTCTGCCCTCCCTAGTGTGCTGGGCAAACATCAGGCCTGTGTGTGTGTGTGTGTGGTTGTGTTTGCGTGTGTGTATGTATATTTGTGTGTGCCTGGATGCGTGTGTGCGTGCGTGCGTGTGTGTGTGTGTGTGTGTGTCCATAGATCCCAGGTTGTGGTGCCACAGTGCCACAGATGGGAAACCACTGCCAGATAAAATGGACCCACTCATGACCTTGACCACCATTGCTCCCATTTTTACATCTGTTGAACACACTCTCTCTCTCTCTCTCTCTACTCTCTCCTCTCTCACTCACACACACACGCACACACACACACACCACAAACCTATCTAAGCTCACACTTTAGCCCAATGTTGTGTGCATAAATCCACACATTCTAGGTAGCACACACTCTTCAACAAAAGCTTCAGAGATTTCGTTTACACCGACATGAGTGTAGGTAGCTACACGCTCTCAAACACAAACACACACACACACGCACACACTCACACACACACATACACACACGCTTGCATACACAGCGGGTCTCACCATGGCAACAGTGGAGCAACACAGAGAAACAACTTGGCAGAGTCAGGCGCTGGCTGTGAGAAAGTGTCGAGTTACGGCAGAGGGTTGGGGCTGAGGTAGGAGAGAGGCAAGGACAGGGACGAAGAAGGGAGACTGACAAAAGGGAAAAGAGGTTGGAATAGTTGAAAGCAGGAAGGAACGTCATGAGTGCTGGAAAGGAAAGATGAGGAAAAGAGGAGAAAAAAGCAGAGGACAGGATGGAACAAGAGATAAACTGACTATGATGGTAGGAGTGCAGGTAGACGTTGAAACACAGGATGTGAAAAGAGACAATGTTTTACTGGAGGGAGATGGGGATCTTCGCCTTTCAACCTTGTCCTTGTAAATATTTCATCATCAAAACAGTCGGTGCTCAGATGAGTTCCTACCACTACCTTTTTTTTTTTTTTTTTATTTAAACGAAAGTTAAAAAGCGTTGGTGTGTTTATGCCTGTGTGCCTGTTCATGTGCACGTAGTGATGGGAGATGTTTTCCCCTCCACTTGCTCACTTTATTACTGGATCAGTGGAACAGATGAAGGCCAAAAATAAGTAGGGACTTTTTTTAGTGGGAGCTGACTATGTAACCGTATCCAGAGGTTTAATTTTAGGGGAGAGAATTCATCCTAAACCTGATCCACGGGCAGAAACAGCATCGGCGGCCATAAGGTAGCGACAGGCTTCAGCGGGCACGGGCCTCCCGGACATGTGGCAGGTTTTTAATGTCATTGTGGTTTAATATAAGAACTGATCTCTATCAGGCCTCAGTTACTTGCTGACTGACCAGCTGGGCTCAGTGCATTGTGGACGGGCAGAAGGGTGAGGAGTTGAAAGTGCAGAGACCACCCTCCTGTGGTATTTCACACACAGGCATAGATTTAGGGTTTGGCGGAGGGGTGACTCAGGAATGTGAGACCAGTCAAGGGTGTGTGTCGTGTGCATTTCACTGAGGAGAAGTCTCCTCCGCCAGGACTGAGGCACTGTCCATGTGCCCTTGTTTACGTCCTGCTGGTTGAAGGTGGTGCTTTACCCATTTCTGAACTGAAGGTGCAAATGGGCCCCCTGAAGTGTTCTTAAACTGGAATTAGACAGGAGCTTAAAATATCGTTGAAGTATGTCTTACACAGTTTAAATGATGTCTGTGGGATCTTGTAGAACATAGTGTTTTTGGTTGGGCCGTAACAATTATCAAACGTTATTTGGGACATGCAAAGACAGAGCTGTGACACGTCTCCCTGCCCAATCCCACATGCTGCCCCAGGAGCAGGTGCAGCCCGTTACGTGTGTGCGTATGTGTCCAATCACAACCCCGGGACCACAAGCCTGCATAATCTGAAGTGACTATTATATTCAGAGCAATGAGTGTGGAGGATCGTATGTTTACCTTTTACAAAAGTCCGTAGTAATGTCTCAGGAGCCGATGCCTCATCTCTACAGTCTGAGTTCCGAGGAAAACATCGGTCTCGACAGGCACACGCCCTCATTTCTTTCCTATTCTTTGCTTATTTTTGTTTACATGTTATATGTGAAGTCAAGTCCAACGTGTTGTTTAGTAATGTTCTCTTTCTTTTAGAGGTGTGGATTTGGCGTATCGTTACACCCCTAGTTCTTGGTTAAAAGCCAATTGCATTCATTTGAAAATTTAAGATCAATAAAAATCAACTGAAGTGTAGAGAGATATTCGAAAATAGTAAGAACCTGCTTCCTTTCCTGTTCAGCGTCCACCTTTTAAAATCACTCCACATTCTACGGTTATCATATTTGATCAAATCCAACTTAATCCAAAAAGAGAAAATTATATTTTTAAGTAAGGGCTGTGACTGCGGCAGAGAATTAGCCCGCCTGTGTAGCGTGTTTCTGTTTGGCCAGGATTCACTGGGATGGCTAAAGTGCTCTCTTTCTTTCAAACTCTCTAATCAGGTTTTTCCTGGTTGATTATTTGATTTGGAAAGAAGTGCTGGCCTGCTAAGTGTATGTTTGTCAACATCCTGGCTCTGCCCCAAATCCCTCATGTGCAGAGAAATAGAGGTAATACAGGAGGACACACAGAGGCAGAGATCAAGAGGGTAAATGGAAGGGAAAAAAAACAATCAAGGACTTTTTTTCTGGTAGTTCTGGGCAGAACTGACAACCTGGAAAAAAAAGGTTCATAGACCACTTCTGCTGCATTAAACAAATTAGCCTTTTTTATTCCCCTTTTCTGTACTTTTGTAGTGCTCTGATATTTCTTTGAAGCATGTTCAGTTTTTTTATGTCTGTGTATCCTCTCTCACAGATGCATTCCTCCAGACACTGTTAACTCACTTAATGCTGTCTGGAACACACATGGTGCTGCGAATAAACATGCCTTGATTTATGGGCACTCACAGACACACACACACACACACACACACACACACACACACACACACACACACACACGCTTTCTTGGGTCACTTTCAATTACAAAAACCTTACCTTCCTTACCCTGACCTTAACCAAGTACCCAAGGAAGACCTTTTTTATGTTTAAGGACATAAGGCATGTCCCCTATTGAATGGTCTTTTGTCAGAAATTTGTCCCAGAGAGTAGCCTATGACAGATTAACACTCACACATACTCTCATTTTGTACTTTGTGAATTACAGGCTTGTGCACAGACAGTCTGCAGACATGACCATAAAACAAGCAACATCACATACAAGACTGTTTCTGCCTGTGACCCCATATGTCTTTGAATTCAGAATAATGGTGTCATTTATAGCCAGGGATCCATTCAGTCAGGGGTGCTTAATTACCTGTTAGGTTGTTACTGGCAAAAATATATACTTTGATGTGGTTCTTAAGATCTAGTGTGGTTTTCAAAGATGAACCCATTAATGGTTTTTATAGGGGCCTCCCGCTGTTCCGTTCGTGCTACTTCCTTCCGAATACATTTCATGTGCCACATACAGTAGTTTCTAACAATCAGCGGGTTGTTTCCAAATGGACATGGTGAGAAACCAGACTCACAGTTTTTTTTAAGGGATACATGTTGTCTGTGGGGATTTACATGTGTCCTTGTGTGAGGTGGAAGCTGCCTTCTCAGGTCATCATCCCTGTGATTACTAGAAGTTATCACAGGGATGAGAACAAATATCTCCAAGTGTAAAAGTGGTGACATGTACAGAGGATGAAGATGAGGATGTCAAGAGTGTTTGTAGAGACAAGAGCAGTGTGGGGGTGCTGTAAACAAAAGAATGCGATCTCCACAGCAGCGTCAAAACATCACTTCCTGCCTCAGTATGCTGCATCCGCCGGCTCCACTTCTCGTCTGAATAATACAGAGGACTTGTTGAGGTTTTGAATGCGTCCGAAAAGCATAGTTTGTATAAGGCAGACTCTGGGTAAACTCCGAAGCCAATTCTCCGGATTTTACCTGGAGGTCATGTCTAAAACAAATTTAGAGGATGTTGAATGAGTATGATGCTGTATGAATAAGTTCAAGGTAGGATTTTAACAAATACAGTTATACATGTTTAGGTAATTGCCCCTCTATTAAAACGCGGTGTTAAGTAGAAATAAAAAGTTTAATTCATTTTTACCAGCCAGGAATAGATTTTCCCTTGCATTATTTTAAATTCATCACTCCCTTGAGAACCATTGGGTTTTTACTGAGCTCAGTGGCAGAGCCCTTTCAACATACAAGGTTTTTATTCAGCTCCGAACAGTAAAGGGTTATTAAGATTTAAGCTCCACTGCCCTGCCTGCCCAGTATCTGTCTCTGGAGGCTGGTCCTCGCAAATAACCCGCTGTAAACACAGCATATTTCAGTTTTCGACCACTCAGGTCATCCTACCCCCATTCTGCCACAGGGGGTGACCACAGAAGTTACAAGT
The DNA here is from genome assembly GCF_949316205.1 of Platichthys flesus. Classification (NCBI taxonomy): domain Eukaryota; kingdom Metazoa; phylum Chordata; class Actinopteri; order Pleuronectiformes; family Pleuronectidae; genus Platichthys; species Platichthys flesus. The sequence goes on along the minus strand of NC_084945.1, from coordinate 18,854,010 downwards.
GAGAGAGAATGAGAGGATAAAAGAAAGCGAGCATTGATATTTGTCTCAGGTGATCTGATGCTCAGTGGACAGTTTATAGCTGGCATTTGAATGTGTCTCCAAATGTGATTGGATTTCACTTCTCCACTCTATATGCAAATACAAACATGCGTAGTTCCCCTCATCTCATTTTCATCCGCTTATCCGGGGTCGGGTCGCGGGGGGAGCAGCTCAAGCAGGGGGCCCCAGACTTCCCTTTCCCGGGCCACATTGACCAACTCTGACGGGGGGATCCCGAGGCGTTCCCAGGCCAGTGTTGAGATATAATCTCTCCACCTAGTCCTGGGTCTTCCCCGAGGTCTCCTCCCCACTGGACGTGCCTGAAACACCTCCCAAGGAAGGCGCCCAGTGGGCATCCTTACCAGATGCCCGAACCACCTCAGCTGACTCCTTTCTAAGTGAAGGAGCAGCGGCTCTAATCCGAGTTCCTCACGGATGGCTGAGCTTCTCACCCTATCCCTAAGGGAGAAGCCAGCCACCCTTCTGAGAAAACTCATCTCGGCCGCTTGTACCCGTGATCTCGTCCTTTCGGTCATCACCCAGCCCTCATGACCATAGGTGAGGATAGGAACGAAGATCGACCGGTAGATCGAGAGCTTTGCCTTGCGGCTCAGCTCTCTTTTCGTTACAACGGTGCGGTAAAGCGAACGCAATACCGCCCCCGCTGCTCCGATTCTCCGGCCAATCTCACGCTCCATAGTACCCTCACTCGCGAACAAGACCCCAAGGTACTTGAACTCCCTCACTTGGGCTAAGGACTCATTTCCTACCCGGAGTAAGCAATCCATCGGTTTCCTGCTAAGAGTCATGGCCTCAGATTTAGAGGTGCTGATCCTCATCCCAGCCGCTTCACACTCGGCCACCAGCCGATCCAGTGAGTGCTGAAGGTCACAGGCCGATGATCCAATGAGGACCACGTCATCTGCAAAAAGCAGTGACGAGATCCTCAGACCACCGAACTGCAACCCCTCCCCACCCCGACTACGCCTCGATATCCTGTCCATGTATATCACAAACAGGATTGGTGACAAGGCGCAGCCCTGGCGGAGACCAGCATCCACTGAGAACGAAACTGACTGGCTGCCGAGGACGCGAACACAGCTCTCGCTTTGGGAGTACAGGGATTGGATGGCCCTGAGGATAGACCCCCTTACCCCATACTCCCGCAACACCTCCCACAGATTCTCCCGGGGGACCCGGTCATACGCCTTCTCCAGATCCACAAAACACATGTAGACCGGATGGGCATACTCCCAGGCCCCCTCCAGGATCCTTGCGAGAGTGAAGAGCTGGTCTGTAGTTCCACGTCCGGGGCGAAAACCGCATTGTTCCTCTTCAATCTGAGGTTCGACGATCGGCCGAACCCTCCTTTCCAGCACCTTGGAGTAGACCTTACCAGGGAGGCTGAGAAGTGTGATGCCCCGGTAATTGGCACACACTCTCTGGTCCCCCTTTTTGAACAGGGGAACCACCACCCCAGTTTGCCACTCCTTTGGCACTGTACCCGACTCCCACGCGATGTTGAATAGGCGTGTCAACCATGACAGTCCCTCAACACCCAGAGCCTTTAGCATTTCTGGCCGGATCTCATCAATCCCTGGGGCCTTGCCACTGCGGAGATGTTTGACCACCTCAGTGACCTCCACCAGGGAAATTGACGATGAAACACCATCAACCTCGAGCTCTGCCTCCAACATAGAGGGCGTGTTATTCGGATTCAGGAGTTCCTCAAAGTGTTCCTTCCAACGTCCGACAACCTCCTCAGTTGAGGTCAACAGAGTCCCATCCTTACTGTACACAGCTTGGATGGTTCCCCGTTTCCCCCTCCTGAGGTGCCGGATAGTCTTCCAGAAACACTTTGGTGCCGACCGAAAGTCCTTCTCCATGACCTCTCCGAACTTGTCCCACACCCGCTGCTTAGCCTCCGACACGGCAGCAGCTGCAGCCCTTCGGGCCTGTCGGTACCCTGCAACCGAGTCAGGAGTCCTCCAGGATATCATATCCCGGAAGGCCTCATTCTTCAATTGGACGGCTTCCCTGACCACCGGTGTCCACCACGGTGTCCGAGGGTTACCGCCCCTTGAGGAGCCTAAGACCCTGAGGCCACAGCTAGCCGCCGCAGCTTCAGCAATGGAGGCTTTGAACACCGCCCACTCCGGCTCAATGCCCCCAACCTCCACAGGAATGCCAGAAAAACTCCGCCGGAGGTGTGAGTTGAAGATACCTAGGACGGGGGCCTCCTCCAGACGTTCCCAGTTCACCCGCACTACTCGTTTGGGCTTACCAGGTCTATCCGGAAATTTCCCCCACTCCCTGATCCAACTCACAACCAGATGGTGGTCGGTTGACAGTTCCGCCCCTCTCTTTACCCGAGTGTCCAAAACATGCGGCCTCAGATCAGATGACACGATCACAAAATCGATCATTGATCTTCGGCCTAGGGTACTCTGGTACCAGGTACACTTATGAGCACCCTTATGTTCGAACATGGTGTTTGTTATGGACAATCCATGGCTAGCACAGAAGTCCAATAACAAACGACCGCTCGGGTTCAGATCAGGGAGGCCGTTCCTCCCCACCACGCCTCTCCAGGTGTCTCCATCGTTGCCCACGTGGGCGTTGAAGTCACCCAGCAGAACTACGGAGTCCCCTACTGGAGCCCCATACAGGACTCCATTCAGGGTCTCCAAGAAGGCCGAGTACTCTGAACTGCTGTTTGGTGCATACGCACAAACAACAGTCAGAGTTTTCCCCCCTACAACCCTTAGGCGCAGGGAGGCGACCCTCTCGTCTACCGGGGTAAACTCCAACACCGCGGCGCTCAGCCGGGGATTTATGAGTATCCCCACACCCGCCCGACGCCTCACGCCCTTGGCAACTCCGGAGAAGAATAAAGTCCAACCCTTATCCAGGAGTATGGTACCAGAGCTGAGACTGTGCGTGGAGGTAAGCCCCACCAGATCTAACTGATAGCGCTCCACCTCCCTCACAAGCTCCGGTTCCTTTCCCCACAGCGAGGTGACGTTCCACGTCCCCAGAGCCAGCTTCTGCCGCCCGGGTCTGGTCCGTCGAGACCCCCTACCTTCGCTGCCACCCATGTGGCTGCGCACCCGACCCCAACGGGTCTTCCCACAGGTGGTGGGCCCATGAGATGAAAAGAGGGGGGGTGCCACGTAGTTTGTTCGGGCTATGCCCGACCGGGCTCCGTGGCAAACCCGGCCACCAGACGCTCGCCATCGAGCCCTCCGTCTGGGCCTAGCTCCAGACGGGGGCCTCGGGCTTCCTCCGGGCTGGGTCCCATCTCCTCTTTCGTCGATATTCATTGAGGGTTTTGAACCATTCTTAGTCTGGCCCCTCACCTGAGACCACTCTGCCATGGGAGACCCTACCAGGAGCACAAGGCTCCAGACAACACAGCCCTCAGGTTCACGGGGACACGCAAACCTCTCCACCACGATAAGGTGACGGTTCAAGGAGAGGCATGCGTAGTTAACAAAGTTAAAACAATGTGGCCATATGAGTCCAGATTACCTCAGAATGTGTGATCCACTCTCAAATGCATCCTAAATAAGTCTTGGGTGTGTTCACAACTGAACTTAGAGCTATGTGATTGGATCGCCCAAGAAGGATGCTGCATGATACAATGACACAAAAGTGAGCACAGATCCAAGTAGGTCCAATGACAGTTGTTCCCTTGAAGACTTGATTCCATCAGTGATTCCAACTCACCTTTTACTAGAGCTGGAACTAAGTCATGTTTAATAATCCTGCTGTAAACTAGTTTACTGTTAAATACAGTTTAATAATGGCCTCGGAGAAAGACAGAATTTGGAAACCAAGCAGGTATGTCTTTGGTGCTTACTCTCAGGTATATATGTTTCCAGCGCTTGTTGTTTTGGAACAGCACATGACAAATCCAAAGCTACACCCACTTTCTCTCCTTCCACCCACCACACTTCTGTACCAAACATTGACACAGCGGTGCGTGATGCAAAGCTGCAGGGAGGAAAGGGGTCAGTAGCCAGCTGCGGTGGGGATGAGGCTTGGCAGTTCCAGGGGTGAAACAGCAATGAAAGACCTTGTTCTTCTCTGTAACCCTCAATGGGCTGCCCTCCATCCAAACTGGAGGTGTGGGTTTATGAGGGCAGCACGGTGGGAGTGTGCATGTGCAGGGGCTGCCATCATGCTGTCATGGAGTCTGCCAAGTACAACATTACCACAGTAGTGGCATTGTGTGGCCGGTGTGTTTGTTCTGTCCCTCTGAGGAGGAAAGGTCCTGCTCTCCTTTCCATCTTCTTCTTGTCTCTACACAAAATGCAATGCTTTTCCCTCATTGAACATCTCAACCTGTCTGAGTTGAAACGATGCCAGCACTCACAGACTAATGGAGAGACTGACTGCTGCCTGGTGTCAAACGCCAACCAGGTTGGACCGCATGAGCCACTGGACACCGTTGACATTTTTATTAGCAAATTTTTCCTCTTCGACCACAGTGTAAACACTAAAAACCTTTTCATATGCATGAGACCTCACAGGGAGAATCAAGGGTTATATGAGTGGCAGGTTTTATGTAAGATAATCTTAAATTTAATATGTATTAGAGGAGATTAGCATAAATATGACACTTCCAGAGATTAGTTTAACAATTTCTGGTTATGTGCTGTTGTATTTTTAGCACTTTTGAGGAGGATAAGATTTCTTTCATTTGTTTGGTTTGTTTGTTTGTTTTTTAGCAAGATAAAACCAAAAATTAATAGATGCCCAGTGTTGATCTGGATCAGAGGGCGGATCTAGTAATTATTTTTTCACTTTCTCTAACATTGCGAGATAGGGTGTTGCTTCAAATGTTTAATGTTTTGAGTAATTCAATTCTGTGAGTATGTGAAACTTGGAGTAGCTCGACTGAATTTAAGGAGAATGTTAGGCCTTGGCGGAGCGAGGCACCATTGTGTTATTGCTTAGATTGTTTACGATTGACCCTACCAGCATGCAGTGACTTCATCCTTTTTGTGTTAACTGGTATGATGGTTTAGTAAACCAGTTGTTGGACCTCTTTAGTGTCCTTGCATTCTGTCATTATTTTCCTGTGAGACCTAGTGCAGCTGCAGTACAGCTTTTATTTTCTTGGAGAAACTGACTCGAGTTGGTTTCAAGGTTTCTTTTAGGTTTTGGAGGCAACCGTGTCCTGCACAGAATCCAGTTTAGAGGCAGGCTTTTTTTGGGACTATTAGTAGAAAACACCAGTGTCAAACTGGTTGGGGGCCAAAGCGCCAGATGAATCTCCAGTTGCCCTGCCAGAAACACCCCCGACCTGACATTTAGATTCCCTCTAAAAAAAGGTGGCCCTCTGAAGGCAGTGGAAATGAAAAGAGTATTCCTTTGTTCACACCTCTCTCATCTGCACTTTGAGAACTCACATCTGTTTTTACTCTGTTTTTCTGTCTTTATCTGTCATGTCTCAGCTCATTGGCTACAGCGAGAAGCCCGTCAACCTGCAGATGTTCATAGGGACGGCGGATGACCGATACTTGAGGCCGCACGCCTTCTACCAGGTGCACCGAATCACCGGGAAAACTGTAGCCACAGCCAGCCAAGAAATCATAGTCTCCGGCACCAAGGTTCTCGAAATTCCTCTGCTGCCCGAGAACAACATGTCAGCCTGGTAGGTGTCAGAAGCACTTTTGGGTTAAATTACTCAGTTATGAGTTTACCACCATGAAGGAAGCCGTGTCCAAGGAAAAAATTTGCATTTTTATAATAATAGAGCATAACATCTTACAAAGACGATTTTTTAAATTGAAACCAACAGGAGAAACGGGTACAGGAGAATAAAATGAGGGTTTCCCATGGAGCAGTGTGAGACGTTCTCATTTAGTGTTGTAATAAATCATATTCACAGGCATTTTTTAATTGTGATACAACACTTAGTTTCCTCTCATTGCCAATCCCCTGCTGGGCCTGTTGTTGGATTTATTCTCTCCCAGGCCCCACCTTCTTAAATATATCTTTGATTATTGCCATCACTGTGGTGCCATATGGGGCCAACTATTTCCTCTCTACCTTGCAGCATCGACTGCGCTGGGATCCTTAAGCTGCGAAACTCCGACATCGAGCTGCGGAAGGGAGAGACAGATATAGGAAGAAAGAATACACGGGTTCGCGTGGTGTTCAGAGTGCACATCCCTCAACCTAACGGGAAGGTGCTGTCGCTGCAGGCTTCCTCCATTCCTGTGGAGTGCTGTGAGTGTTGACTTACTACACACACACACACGCAGACACACACACAGACACAAACATGTTCATTCAGAAACCTACGTGTGATATGAAAATCACACACAGATACGCACCCAAACCTTTGCACACATTTCACTGTTAGAAAACTTAACAGGATAGGATGTTTATTTAATTAACTTCCTCACTCTCACTTAAAGTCACTTTAGATAAGAAGGTCTGATAAAACTTAAAATGTAAATGCAGTGCCCTTCTAGCAGAGCAGTTACATAATATATACCTATTCGGGCTCTGCAATAAATCCTACTTTTCCCTCAGGCTCACAGAGAGTTGTTAATTCTTGAAGCCAGGTTTGATAGTTTTGTATTAAACTGCATGACATTATCAGAAGTTCTGCATGACATTATCAGAAGTTCATTTTATTTTTATTTTAGTTCATCTTCAGTGTTACTGAAACAGCTCAGCTTATGATCATCTTCTTTTCCCCCCAACCCCTGCTGTTTCTCTCCCAGCCCAGCGCTCAGCTCAGGAGCTACCGCAGGTTGAGAAATCCAGCCTGACCAGTTGTGTGGTCAGCGGTGGAGAAGAGCTGGTCATCACAGGCTCCAACTTCTTCCCAGAGTCCAAGGTCATCTTCCTGGAGAAAGGCCCTGGTAAGTGTTTTGTCAGCACAGCGGCCTCTTCTTGAACCGGCACTGCAGCAGAAACAGGGTGTGCCAAGTACATGTGTATAAAATCATACTTTCTTCTGTCTGACAGACTATATAACAGGGGCTGCTAAAGCATTTCATGTGTCAATAATGTGCTCTGTTGGACACGTTTTGTAGATTTTGCAAATGCTGCAGAAGTCAGCAGAAGGTTAAGATTTAATGAGTCATGGTTGATACGTGTCTATGATTCAGTTCACTTGTCTCTTTCTCTCTCTTCCTCACAATTATCACAATGGAATAGAGATACCTCAAAATCTTGTAAATAAAAACCAAATGTCCAAACCCCTTATTAAAACCAACCCTGTGTGTGCGCATGCTTACGTGTGTGTGTATGTGTATGTGTGTGTGTGTGTGTGTGTTTGTGTGTGTGTGTTTTTGACAGTTCTCAGATCACATTTATCATTATCTTAGCCTCAACAAGTCAATCTTTTCCCTCACGGCATTTTATTAAATGTCAAACAGATTTACCATATATCTGCAAGTGATGACTGTAAAGTCAGAATGACAAAAACAAAGACTTATTTGGAAGAATATGGTCCTGAAACAAACATTACATTGTTATTTCTTATGTTTATATTACATATATAATATAGTCATTAAAAAATTGTAAATTCATAATAATGCTGTATACACTAAATAGATACATTCCTATTCTTTCAATTGTTTTTTCATGATTATCAATACAAACATGTTGTCTCTTAATGCAAAAAACAAATGACATTCAAGTTAACATTCACTGTCTGCTTTTATGAAATCACTGCACAACCTACTCCCACTGCTATGTTTCACTTCCAGTGTGTAGATTTTGGAGTTTGGGACAAAGGCTGAATCTGGACTAAGTGGTTGTCGCCTAAAACTTTTTATACTCTTAAAGTTGTTTAAATATCTACTTTAACAAATGTCTAAGCTGAAGAGTTTACTTTCTTAAACTCCCTGTGCTTTCATCATGTTTCCTTTAAGTCACCCTTCTTTCTCAGCCTTATCTTTTTACTTGTCTTTACACCAGTCCACATTCAAAACACATGTAATGGCTGTTCTCTGAGATGGAAATTTTAAATGAACAACATTCATGGAGCCAGTCTCTGCCTGCCCGAGGTACCATTACCATGTAGAGCAACAAAATCAAGTTCACACACGGCAGACAGCCGAGCAGTGATGTCTTTATGACTGAGAGCCATTCTCTTCAGGTTTTCTAGAAGAAAGAAAAACAGCCTGGAGGAATGTATTTCACTCTTTTAGGTGAACCAGGTGAGGCATGGCATGGAGAAGTAGTTTGGTTGAAACAACTTGCTGATGGTCACTCTTTATAGCAGCACAGCAGTGAGTGGAAACCTTCGGGAGGTGCATCTTGGGTAGGGAGGACGGCTGGGCCCCATGGTGCACGAGGGCAGTGGACTGTGGAAGGAGACAGAGAGAATATGAAAGGGAAGGGGGAAGATGATGTTGATTAAGTTTGTGTAAATTATCCCCCTCATCATGCCTAATCCGCCTGCTTTAGTGCAGAGAGGGTCTGATTGGACTAAGTGCAGGAATGGAAGAAAAGAAAGAAAGAAAGAGGTAACGGCAGATATTTTTCCACCATCGCTCATAACTGAGAGACAACAGTAGATTCATGAGGAGCTTGAGAGAACGGCCTGTTGTTTCTAGTACACAGAGATTACGAGACGGTTTTATAAATTACTTTACTAACTATATACAGGCACAGGCCGAAGCAGTTGTTCATGTGGGATCCTATTTTAAAGTAGATAAACAGTCAAAAGTAATTGAGTTGTTAAGTGCAGGTGCTGTTCTGGTTCCTTCACTTGGTTCCTCAGAGTTTAGTTGACATGTCATCCAAAGTTTTTTGGACACTACACTGTTCAATTTAAATATTCAAATTAATTTGATAGGTGGAGGTGAAAGGCCTTTACTTTTACCAGTGGCCAGATATTCCTATTTGAGGAAAGAGTGGGAAGAGAAAAGAAATACTATTGATTTATTAATTTATATGTATTTATTTAGGAGAGGGGAAAGTCTATAAAAAAGAAAGACAAATAGGGGCAAAGGTACGGACCTAAGCAGGTTTTATAGTAAGGGGCATTGTAGAAACTAAATAGATAGATAGATAGAACGATATATCAGGTATTTCTACTTAATTATGAATGATATTATAGTAAACTGGACTTCAAAGGCTCTAACACTGACTGCCCTGAGTAGTGAGTAACACAGCAAGTGTACTCAGTGGTCACCTTGTTGTTTCTGTTACAAACGCTAAACAACAGCGGGCTCTTGAAAAGCTGTTAGCCTGCCGTTGTAACATAAACAGCAATTACCTTCTTTATTTGTGTTCGATCATGCAGCACCGTGAGTCCACGTTCTTGTCGGCCCTCTGACTGGGGCTGGTACTCGTGTATGGATGATCCGAGTCATTGTCTCAGTGTGGTATGAGGTTCTTGTCAGTGCTTGTTGTCTGACAGAGCATGTGGGGCCCTTGCTCCTGCCTGTTGAATGTCAACAATCCACGCTGCAATAATGCACTGATGTCAGCTGCATAGACATTCAAGGTCATTTGCTCATTGGAAAGAAGCACTCTGTCATCCACGAGTTAAGCTCTACCTTTACAATAGAGACACTCTCTTCAGGGGTTTGACCGCCTAATGTGGCAATGGATTACTACAACTAAGGCTAATGTTAGGGTGAGGGCAGAACAGGAAAATTAACTAAGTTAAGTTAAACCTAAAACTAGAGTCTGGAGTTTTAGGTTTTAGTATAAAGCTGAAAATAGACAGGGCTCATAACTGAGCACTTTCTTTGTTAGAAACTACACTTAAGCCAGCTGTCTGTGCAGACATGTTGCAGATGCCTGACAGTGGTCTTTGGGTGTATCCTTTGGGTTTTGAGGAGGAGGCCATGCAGGTGCAGACTATACTTGCACCATTTGAGCACAGTGAAACGGGCGACTGCAAATTAATCTGCCTCCGCAGAGAGTCTCTTCAGTACTTACTTAACTGCCAATGTTTTTATTCTTCACAATGCTGCGATAGCTGTGATTTCCCCAAACCACACTGCAAACCTGCTAGTGTTTTTCAGCCCAACAGCTTCCCTTCGAGCAGCTGCCCCAAAGATGTCTGGCCAAATAATTAACTCCCTCATAGGAAAACTGGAAAGGATGTTTTCTCGCCAGAAAGCCTGGCAGTGTGTTAAGGCATTTTAAAATAAACACAATTATTCCAGTGCTCCCTCTGTAATTTTAACCAGGTAAGACAAACAGCAGGATATTTGGAAATTTGATTACCATTTAATAGCTGTTGAGATTGTCTCCATGGGGCTTCTGGGCCTTTGAAAAATGACATCATGCCAATGTCTCTCAGTTCTCCAGGACAAATTGAAATTGTGTTTCAGCATAAGCGTCTTGTGGTTCTTAAGCCCTGTCTGTTTGAGAAAGTACTGTACCCTGACTTAGATGAAACTAAACAAAAAAATAAATAGTTGAGAGCTACACCACATAGAGACAGCTACTTAGAAAAATATCTCAGTTTTTCAAGTGGGTTTAAAAAGCTGCAGTTATAGCTGATTATATTATAGTAAGCCATCAGTTTTTAATTATATTAGTTTTCACTCTATTGAAGTTTTAAATTCCCATTTTAGAGATGTGCTTTGAAGTTGCATGTCTGAATGATTTGGTGGCCGTTTTATGTTCAAAATTAGAAGGGATGTGGTCAAATGTTGTATTCTACTTCATCACCAGTTTATCCCTTTTGCCATTGTAGGAATAACTCTTGTTTGCACTTGAGAGATGCTATAGTCTTTTCAAATATAACTATCTGTCGAATGTGACAGTATCTCTCATAGCTTTGAGATTACTTATACTCTAATCTAATAAAAACAGCTGTGAGTGTGACAGCTGACATTTAGCCTTTACAACAAATTGTTTTCAGACTAAATTTGATCATGTGTTGTGTCTTTGACCATTTATAGCACTAGGAGTATTACTATATTATGCATTTATCCATGTGTTTTTTCTTTTAAATCTTTTTTCTAGATGGACGACCACAATGGGAAGTTGAGGCAAAAATAAAACGTGAGAAAACTCAAGGAGTACGTATTTACATTATTTATCTCTACCATAACTCTACACATTTTTTATATGTAATACTTAGTTAGAAATAACTTAAAATTTAATTTATTTTTATTATTTGTAAACTTATTTCTATTTAATGTACATAAATATTTTTTGCATATCCAAATTATATGATTTTTTTTTTTGCAGTCATGCATCGTGGTGGAGGTTCCTCCCTACCACAGTAAGACTGTGGGCTCAGCAGTGCAGTTGCAGTTTTATGTCTGCAATGGCAAGCGGAAAAGGAGCCAATCACAACGCTTCACTTACCTTTCAGGTGAGACAATTGGTCCTAATTATTTTTAGAAAGAAGGCCATGGAGATATGTTCGAACTCGTTCAGCTTGTATCTGCAAAACTAAATAAACAAAATCCTGTGACAAGTTGCCAAACATTTGCTCTTTTTAGTTATTTAGTCAATGTATTTCCCTGCAACTCATTTTATAGATGCTTACACAAAAACATTGTGTAAGGTGCATTCCTCTGGTTTTATGACTTCCTGATGTTGTTAGTCTCCAAACAAGTTACAAGAAACTGACAGCAAAGACAGAGACAGAGACAGCTGTAACATGCATGTCGTGTTGCAAACGTCTGTACAGCGGCTTCACTAACCCATTTTCTCTCTTTCTCTTGTTAAACAAAGCATTGCTGTGGTGTCAAGGGGGCTCTTCCACTGAGCATAACAATAACACCTGTCAACTGTTTATTTGCTAAAACCCCAACTTTTTTTCCCCTCACATGTACTGTATTTGCATGAGGTTTTATGATGCAAATCTTTTGCTCTCCAGGAAACTTTTACTTCACGTGTTCTCTGAGTTGTGGCTTCATACAATTATTGCAGCAGCAAGGAAACTCAATGATATTTTGATCTTCAAGTTTCCTCAACGTTTTTCATTAAAATCAAATTCCTGACTTTGCTCTTTGATATTGTTGTTGTCAGTTTTTTTTTTCCTCTTCTAGAAGCCAGTCAAACCGAAAACACTGTTGGGCGGAATATAATAGCATATAACCATTTTTTGCAACATATCCAAACCCTGAGCTTTACCGCAACAGTGTATGTGTGTGTGTGCGTGTAACAGCGGCCTTGCCCCTCCACCCACCCAGCGTTTCTGTTTGCAAGCACGCCCACTCACACAGGCAGTTCCTGTTTTCCCCGTTTACAGATTGTTGCAACCAATCAAAGCAGAGTAAAATAACCCTGCTTTGTCAGACAGGCTGGGTCGCTAACAGCAGAAGTGTCAATATCCTGAACACCACGCTGTATTATGTCAAAAAATCTCCTGATAAGTCAAGATTAATATTTCGTTGTGGGCTGAGCTGAGCTGATGTTCTCAGCCATTAATGATAAAGACTGTCTGGAAAAATTTGACATGTTTATTCTGAAAGTTGAGGAACCCAACCTCCTTTGTTTCTGTTTATGTTTGGAAATTGCTGAATATTTCAATCAATATTTTCCAATGTAAGGAGAACACTGTTAATCAAACCCAACATGCAGTTGCGCAATTTTGAGACTTTTAATCAGGCTGACCTCAGTTACGTACAACCATGTTTAAATATCCACCCTATTACCCCGTTCTTGATCTCAATATCCCTCTGGCTCGATTATCAGGCATGACAGGGTGAGTAGAGGGCACGATCATTGAACTTGTTTGTTTTTTTTGGTCGGGTCTGGGCTGGAGGGGATTCAGCTCCTCTTCCCGTGCAACATTTCCCTTGATGGCACCCAGACTGACAACATATGCTCTCCCTCTGATTCAGAGATAGATAAAAATAAAATCACTGTCACAAGGCACCAGATTGGGAAATAGGTTACGGAGCTGTTGCAGTAAAGGGAATGGCCCCATTAATATCAGAATGTCACTCAGTTTTTTTTTTTTAAGGTCTGCTTTTTTTTTTATCTGGAAGGAGATCCACTTCACAATACATACATTCAGAGACTGTGTTTTTCTGAATTTACAAGATCCACTATTTCACCATTGAAGCAACAGAATGAGAGAATAAATGTGTTGGGGTTGTGCCTTGTTTTCATTTTTGAACCCTGTCCCCTGTACCTATGTTAAAAGGCATTCACTTGAGAACTCGATATATTATCTTTTCTGTCTCATCTTGTAGTATTTGATTGACAGACATAACTGACTTTCTGTTTTGTTCTTTCATCCCCTTTCTGTTTCCTTTAGTCATGGTGAAACAGGAGCACAGGGAGGAGCTGGACCTTCCTGCAATACCCCCTATGTCCATGCCCCTGGCACATGCTGCCAGTCTGGTGCGCACCCAGCTGCCTTCTCCTGAGCAGGGCCACCAAACAGATAACCTTCTGTCCAGCTCCCCTCATGGCCTGGCTGCAGGCTCTGGAGCTGGCCTGCTACCCCTGCAGGCCCCTTGCCCCTCCCTGGGCTCCCCATCTTTCCAGCACCTGCCTCACCTCCAGAGTCGCAGTTTGCACCACCCTCCTGCGGATTGCCACATGACGTTCCACCCGAGCTCTGCTCCTGCTCCTCTTCCTGCTCCTCCCCGTCCCTCCTACCAGTCTATGCAGCATAGCCACGGTCATAGCCTGCCTTTCAATGGCCAGTCCAGCCTTCCTCCTCAGGGCTACGAGAGGATGCCGTTTCAGCAGAGCCCCACTGCAGCATCACACCCAATGGGTTTGGGGATGGTGTACCCCTCTTCCCCTTGCTCATCACCATCAGCTCCCTCCTCTTCAAGCATTGCTGGGTCTCCGCAGAGTCAGCAATCTCTGCTTTCGCCCTCATCTCCACATCTCCACACACTTGCAGGCTATCACTGCTCTCCAAATCCAACCCAGGTCTCTTCTCCCAATTGTCACCCCCTTGTAGGGCAGCACTCCTCCCAGCTGCAGAGGGCCCTGGGCTACCACCCGGTAGGTCAACGGTCAACCTCTTGCCCCACACCATCCAGCGCACCTCCGCCAAGGATGATCCCCTCTCCGCACTCCGGGCCTTCCTCCCCTCAGCTCCACTCGTTGCCCTACCAGTCTCCAACCTCCTCCTCCCCTACTTCAGGTGGCAGTCCTTTGGGGCCTCTTCAACAGCAGCCCTCTCCGCAGGCTACAAGTCCAGTCATGGCCAGCCTGTCCCCTGCAGCAGTGGGCCCTCTGGTTCACCCTCTGAGCCCTCAGGGCCAGTTCCAATCGGACAGCGAGAGTCTGAACATCAAGGAGGAACCAGAGGAGAGGGAGCCCACCTTCCGCTCTATCGGCCTGCAGGACATCACGCTGGATGATGGTAAGACTGCTTCAAAAATGATTTTAGAACTATCTACTTTTTTTAAAGAAAGAGGAAAAAAAAGAAAAAGCAGGTTACTAATGAATTGCTCAACTTATTCTTATTTGAATTTCATGGAGGCCGTCACACACAGAGACACATACATGGTCATTAGAAACAGACAATTTGAAATAGTTAATAAAGAAAGGTGAATTTTAGACAAAGACGCCCATTTTACCCACTTTAGCTATGTAAACTGTATTTGTCTCTTTTGATTACTTTGACTGTTACAGTTTTCTGTCAGCCTAGTGATTCTGCTCTCATTATAACATTTTCATTCTTCACTTTTTTTTTAAAGAGATATTTAGAGCAATCTCATTGTCATTCTAAAACGGCTGCTTAGGCATAACATTTACCCTATAATATGTGGCTCACATGGTCAATTTGTATCTGATGATGTAAAACAACACAGAGCGCCTGTTGTTGTATTTTTAAGGGGCTGAAACCTTGATGCCTGATTACGCCGATAGCGTGTCATCTGTCACTGCAGCGCAGTATTGTGTACACAGGTTCATTACTGAGGGAGGGGTCATGTGACTTAGTATTGGGTATCATAGACACAATAGTTATCAAAAGACTGATAACTCTAGTGTCATATTAAAGGGCATAATTGTATGCAAACAGCTTGGAGATGAATTACACGTTGTGTTATTTTGAGAGAGGGAGAGGATCGCATCATTTTGTGCCACTTATGATGGAGCACAAATGCTACAGCTGTGTTCTGCTGCAGTTATTACATCCTGTGTGTAGCTGTGCGTATGCAAGTGTGTGTATACATGTGTTAACAGCTCTCATTAGGATTCTGGTCTCTCATTAGAATAACTTTTTTCTCAACCATGACCTTGACTTCTTCACTGAAGAAATGTTCCTTTAAGCTCTTCTAAATCATCAACCTCCGTATCTACCATTCAGAGCCTTGTGTGGTTTTGTTAACCCCTGTGCCATATTCAAATGAAGCTTCAAAAGGTTTAGGGTTAATAAACAGCCCGCTGACTCTGTGTCAGGTAGATGTGATATTGTTAGCAAGGGTCAGCCTAATTAACACATGGTCATTGTCAATAAGTCATGTGTGAAAGACCAATGACCATTCATCAGTGTGTAATACTTATGCATACACACACTTTAAACATGTAGTCTGTGTTAAAAAGACTGATGAAAGCCTTTCTCAGCCTCATTGTTCACTCACCTCATTGTTGATCATTACATGTATAACCATGGGAGACTATAAATATGTTTACCACATTATGCAGTAGCCCGGTTTTAGTTGGTCTCTTCTGCTGTCACACAGACACAGACACTGTGAAAGTAGCTGCCTGCGTTCACACTCAAGAAGTGTGAGAAAAGTTTGTGAGTGACACGGTTCAGCCGGGAATGTAAGCTCTCCCTTTGAGCCTGTGGTTAAAAATAGCTTTCTGTGCCAGCCCAGCTCTGTGGGCCATATTTTGAAGTCGCGATGCAAAACTCAGATTTGAGTTTTAGAAGGTCGCAGCACATTTACCCATTTTGACAGACAGACAGACCATGGTTTACTGCTACACATTAGTCTCCACATCCATGTTCAGGTCAGTCAATATTTGGTTCCAAGTTTTCTGGTGACTTTGTAGTATTATATCCTCTTGCTACAATGGCTAATTGTAAACCAAAGAGGTCTCAGTTAGCATCAGTTTGTTAGCTGACCCAAGTGCCTGGAGTTCAGTTTATTTGTCACAGCATGCAAACTCAGTTCGAAGTTAGCATGGGCTAGCTCACCCATTGCCAAACCCTGATCTCACTAATCCCTTAGCGCAACAGTGGTCATCCAGGAATGAGGTTGTAGAAATAGTACAGCCTTTCTTCCTGTGCACAGGGATCTTCTGTCTCCGATGCATGGCAGCACGCACAGGGCCAGGCATTCATAGTTGTGCTCAGGTGAATCTGAGTCGCGCTGCAATGACACCTATGAAACGCTAGTGGTGGAAGAGTTTATATTCTGGTGTTGAGTGTCTTCAGGTTTGTGGTCCCCTTCACAGATTCTCTGCCATCTCTGTTTACTTTAGAACCAAGGCTACTGTTACTAAACAGATTGTGTTGGCTCTGGAGATGAAAGATTTGAAGAGCAACTACTTTTTATAAAAGAACTGCAAAATATAAAAGAAAGACATCATCTGTGTTCATTCCTTTAACTCAATTCAAGGGTACGGCATAGGGCTATGACATAGGGCTACGGCGTAGCTTCGACGCAGAAGCATGAATTGGCCTCAAGGCCGATTTATAGTCAGATTTTTCGCAGGCGCGCAAGCACGCAAGACACCCAACGTGCCTCTTGCGTGCCCCCTCTTGCGGCTTGCGTGTGTCCGCCAATTTTTCTAAACTATACGACAAAGCGAAGCTAGCCTCACGCAGCCTGCAAGGCTGTGATTGGACTGCTTACTACATCCCGTCCGGAGTCTAGTTTCAGGTTTCATGCCTCATAATACCAGCTGAAATCATGGAAGATTTAGAAGAACGAATTTGGACCAAATAGATGAGCACTTGGCAGAAGAGATCCGAAAGTATAACCAATCAGAAAAAGGCTATGAGGAGCCGCAGTGGCGATGTAGATAAACAGTCGACGAAGAAGAAGACGTCTCTTGTTTGTCTTCGACAAAACATGTTACTCTGCCTAGTGTTCTGGCGGTGAATTGCGTTGCAACACGCGCAACACATTAGAGAAGCATAAACCAAAACGAATCCGTTGAAGCAACTGCGTGGACAGCCGCAGTCGCAGTACTATAATTCAGCCTTTACTGACTCTCTTTACAATGCTAAATTGCAGTGGTGTGACTCAACGCACACCATTTCTTGTCAGTGTTCAGTGGTTAAGCTGCTATGCTTCTTCCAGGAATTGCTTGATAGGGGAAAGACCTTTAGTACAATTAAAGTGTACTTAGCAACCATCTCAGCGTGTCATGTGTGCTTTAGGGATAAGCCTTTAGGCCAGCATTCATTAGTTTGTCGATGAATGAAGGGTGCATGCTGCGAGTTCCTGGTTTCCATGCAACTGGTTTCGCTGAAGGTGTTGGATGCTCTCTACCATAACTACTGAAGGTGGGATGTATATTTCCCTTTAATCACACCAAAGTATGTAGGTGTCTTCAGGGGATATCCATACATATTTCATGCTTGCAGTCATATCCAGGGCTCGCCAAAATCAGCCTGTGTCCCAGCCCAGTCTAAGGTGGTGGAGTCAACCTACACATTTCCCACTGTGGGATATTTCGGCACTCCCCGGTTCTTTGATAACTAAAGCTGCTTACAGACATGCACTGGACTCGGCATGTTCCTCAGTATTTTCTTTGAAGGTATTGCATATATGAATGCAAATGACAGAGTGAGACACTCTGTAGTTTCTACGGACTTCATCCAGCCTGACCTCCAAGCATTAAGTCCGTAGAAAGTCGATTCGTAAAAACCACGGGGGATCCGCTGGATTCACTGTGAGCAGGTGAGGGGATTGATGACGCCTATAACAAGCGAAAATCTCCTAGTAAAAAAGTGGTCTACGCAGCAGAGTTAATACGTTACTTCCTGCCTCTTGCTGCTGCACCCGACTGCTCCACCTCTCGCCTTAATAAGAGGATTTGTTGCTGTTGTGAACGTGTCTGCCCAGAAAACCTCCCGCTGTGTTGTTCATGTGTGAAAGGCAAACTCTGGGTAAACCCTGTAGCCAATTCTCCGGATATTACACGGAGGTCATGACTATCACTTTACCCCTTGCATAGACAGAGAAAGGAACTGGTGTTGAATTATTTGAGAGGGGCTGGTCAACTGTGACAATTTGGGGCAGGTGACAGATAGTTCAACGTGTCTGTCACTGAAAGACGTGGTGTCATTGGAGCTTCCCTTGTTGGTCATGCTGAAGATACTTCCGGTGCAACTCTCTCTGTTGTAAAAGAACAAGTATTCCAAAAGTTCATCATACATGAAATACACTCCTGCAGTTGAATCACAGATTTGAGTCAGTGGCTGGCACAAGAGGAAATACAAATGTGTGTGTGTAGAAAACGGTTCTGGTTAGCAAGCAGATGGCCCTGGTGACGCACACACAAGAGCATGCTTGAGATGTGTGTCTTTGTGAGAGAGAGTTGCACAAACATATAGGTGCTAGATTGTGTGTGTGTGTGTGTGTGTGTGTGTGTGTGTGTGTGTGCGTGTGTGTGTGTGTGTGTGTGTGTGTGTGCGCAGGAGACACAGGAGATGAAAAGACAGACTGACAGACAGATGGACAGACAAGTTCAGGATCCAACCCCACTGCAGGGTCACTCAGCCGAGACATTCAATCTGAAACATACTTGGCATTTGAGATTAGACCAGTGTGCAGTGGATCATTTCATATATTTTACGATATAAACTGTTTGCACATCATTTTATTAGGGATTGCTATGGAAGATTGGCTAAAGGTCAGAATTGGCGAACAGAAATGATGTACGTGTTTAATAATGACTCAAACGCACATACACAAAGGAAGCGACACACATTATCCTTTTGGTTTTCAAATATACAAATCAGCTTATCTTTCAAATGCACCTTTTGTTTACTCCTCTGTCTGAGGCTGAGCGGACAGCTAGTTTAGCCATCTAAACTCAACCTGCAAAAAACAACGCTGTTCTCTAATTGTCTGCTAAAGAAGTAGCCCCAGCCAGCAGCCAGTTAGCCTACCTGAGCATTGAGAGTGGAAACAGGGAGTAAGAGCTTGGCTCCCTCTAAAGGCAACAGAAACCACCTATCAAACACCTCTAAAGCTTTCCAATTAACATTGTATGTCCAATCCATTAAAAAGTAACTGGAAAAATGTCACATTATGTTTTTGGTTGTCTCCCAGACTATTACTTGGGAAGCAGTCAGTGACGGCCCTTGTAAAAACTGCTACGTGCTGTTTTAACAAGATATTAAGTGTTAATTACTATGTTTGAGAGGTGCCAGTGTGTTGATGGATTACCTCAGGAGAGAGCCAGACCAGCTGTTCCCCCAGGTTTCCAGTCTTTATGCTAAGCCAGGCTAAGTGGCTGCTCGCTGGGGCTTCACCTTTAGTGGACAGAAATGAGAGCAGTAATGGTAATGTATAGATTCAACATCAAGACAAGCAGGCATTTTTAATGAGAAAGGCTCCTCAGTGCAGCCAAGCCACAGTTTTTAAGTCTATCTCAGCTGACCGTACGCCTGCATGCTGCGAAATGGCTGAGAGCCGTAAATGAGTAAAACAAGTGACTGGAGAAGAGGCCAAATTTGGAGAATCCAAAAAAGACTTTGATATTTCTGTCAGAAGTTGGCCGACCAGGTTACGGAGAAAATGTCAGTGACTTACTGGATTCAGCTTTGACAGGTAGAGAGAAATATGAGCCCGTTTGGGATTCAAGTTCATCCCAAATGAAATTAAACATGAGATTACACTTGGAAATGGCCTATTGTTATTGGCTACCGTTATAGATGATCTTGAGACACATTTTTTCCTTTTGGAAATGGCAGAAAAGTAGATTTGAACTTTCCCTAACTACAATGGCACCTGCTTCAGTAATTTTTTATTTTAGCAATCACCAACCATACTTCATCAAACATAAAAGCACTGAATGTTTGGCAGCAAAGGCTGACACCAAATCAGACAAGCTAGCTCTTCACGAATCTGATACTCGTGTGTATACCAGGAGGACATGTAAACACAACTGTAGTTAATTTAACCAGGGTTACTTGTATGAAATAAGCTGATTTAAACCATCAGTGTGTTGTTTTTTCGTGTGTGTGTAAAGGACCATCTTAGTCAGAGGTTTCCTGCTGCAGTTAGCCAACCATAACAGAGTAATAACACAGAACCCCTGATTTGATGACAAGAAGAAACAACAGTGGAAAGAAAATACGTTTCCATGAAATGCGTCTGCTGCTGCTCATTAAGTACAATGGCAAACATTTGCTGGTCTTTTCCCCTTAAACAAGGGGAAACTGGCTTTCCGTGTCATCTTTCCATACAATTAAGGTCTTAGAGAGTGTAATGCAGAGGTCTTGGCACAGGCTGCGACCTGGTGTGGAGGAGACGGAGCCAGTGCTCCCTCGTTCTTCAAACAGGAGGAGGAGGGAAGGTCTGGAAAGCCCTCAGTGGGGATGAGAGAGAACTTGACTCTTAGTTCTTGTTTCTGAATGTACTTATGCCAGGTTTTTATTATACAAAATAGCGCTGTCCATAATCTGGATTTTGCCAAGGTTTTTTTTTTTTTTTTTTTTTTTTTTCCTGCATTGGCTGCTCTTGTTGCACTTCCTGAGTGTCAATATTGATTTGTGCCTGTCAGCCAGGCATCGAGCGCCAGCGCTTGACTGCAAAATGAATACGTGTCACCACATTTCTCATAGTGCACAAAAAAGGACTTGACAGAGTGTGGTGAAGTAGATTTCTGTCTGCCACATTATATGCGGAGCTGCTGAAATATGTGTGTGTATGTGTGTGTGTGTAAACAGTGCATTTTTGTGTGCTTTTGGTGAGTCACCTGAGTGCGTTGCATCGCTGACGCCATCAGATCTTGTTTAATTTCACTGTATCGCAAAAAGTATCACTCACTCAGAGGTTACACTCTCACCTCTGCCAAGCAGTTAAAGATCTTGCTCCTGCCTGAGCAAGATCATTAACAAGCAAACCAGTTTGTTGTTGGTTTGCTTGTTTGTCAGCACAATTACGCAAAAACTGCCAAACAGATTTCCCACAAACACGGTGGAAGGGTAGAACAAGAGCCAAAATAAAGATGGACAGTGGATCAATCACATCAGTGACTGAAAACCATCTTTTATTTATTTAACATGTACTTTGACGTTTTAGTTTGGTCCAGATCCTATTCACCAACATGGAGGAGGCAAGGTTTAGCCTGCAGCCAGACACCAGGTGGCGATCGAGATGCTCTGGCTCCAAGTTTGGGAGAAGTCATGTCGTCCATCTTTACAAGCAGTCTATGCTTTTGTTATCATCTGCTTCACTCTCTCTGCTGATAAGCATTCAGAAAGTAAATCATTATAGTGGGCTTTGATGATCTTCCCAGGCAGCCATTCGGCTCAACTGCTTTCCCCTATAAAGCCCTGTGCCGTGGTCATCAGCTCAGTGGAGCCTCTCCTCTCAGTTCTCAAAGTTGTGAGTCTTGTGAATCACTTCAGATCTGATGAGAAGGGAAATCCACAGATGATTCACAGAAATGAGGGACTCTGAGAAACTGACCTTTTAACGAGCCTCTCGTCTCCGGTGTGCTCGGTGCCCTCTCCCACTCATTCAACCACTGCACACGTCCAATTTAAATTAAACAGAAGAGGGTCACAGAGCAGTGTGAATCAGAAACGGCTTAACTGAGCAGACCTGGATGATTTCAATTCGGATCCATCAAATGACAATCTATTTCCAATGTGTGCGATTGATCGCCCGGTGGGTTTTGACTTCAGGTTTGCTCTCGTACTTTGTGAAGACGTATGCGTGTCATTACATGGCGCTGAGAATGGAAACTGTGTGCTTTGATATTTCCTCATGCAGGCAAACCAAGTCTTGCCTCTTTCTGTTCCCTTTGCACAAATGTTTTCCATTGTGGCATGTTGTCTTCATTTACTGGACCCGAGAATCACTCCATCTCTCATTTAATTGCCTAAGCTGCTCTGCCAGAGTCATCTTGTTTTTGTATTTTTAATTCCTGGTTCAGGGAACTTTTTCAGTCTGTCATAGAGGGTTATGATAATTACCAGTTTTCCATTTCGACAGTTGATGTGTTTATCGTACTGGATGTCCATCTGCCCACTTCGCTTCTGCTTTGCATTATGGAAATCCTTTTCAATGTACCTCTATGGGCACGCACTTTAGAAATGACATTACTCAATCACAACCTCGCTCTCAGTCGCATCAGGTGACTAACATAAAAAAAAAAAAGATTAACAAACCAAAAACCTAGTTCAGAGATTTAAGCTTCCCCCTTCCTTCTTTGCACTGGAAGGCAGATATTCATCTGTATTCATTAAGCTGCTCAGATTGCGCGGGGAAAGTACGTGTGAAGTTAATCTCAAATCAGAACATCACCTATCGCAAAATCAAGAGTATCTGAAGTCATCACCGATAAACCAATTTACATAATTTTACAATCAGCTTTAAATAGTAGCTTCTAATGTGAAGGGGTCAAATGTTACACGTCTTTGACTCTCTGCATGTCCGTGTCTCACTGACACCACAGTTCAGCCAACACAGATGTTGTTATGATTAACATGTGTACATTTGCAATGATTTATATTCCTGTCACAGCTGATCCCGTTGATTTGCTCTGTGTTACCATGCAGATATTGGAAAAAGGTGTCATGGCTCCAAACACGTGAATGCAACAGCATGTTTTTTTCCACTCCGACTTTGAAGCGCATGAACACAACGTAGTCACAACTACTTCACAACCTGAGCAAATGGAGCCTCTGAGTTAGAATGTCAGATTATTTGTAGAGGTGTAGACCCGAGGACGAGGACACTTTTATATAAGAATGTGTCTGCATGGTGAAAACCTGCCGAACATCTTCAATCAGAGCTCAATCTCACAGCAGGAAGAAGAATAGAATAGAATAGAATGCCTTTATTGTCATTGCACAGCTGTACAATGATAGTTAGACAACAAAACTAAACGTAACTCCAGTCAGAGGAGAGCAAAGCCGCTGCACCCTAGGCGCCGCCATCTTGATCATATGAAATAGAAGCTGATAGTAGTAGTAGTATTAGTAGACATAGTCGGCTGACTGCAGATGTGTATTTGGAATAGGGAGCCCCCCCGCCCAGTCATTAGCAGAGGATCTCCCCTTGGTTGCAGTCATTCAGAGACTCACTCAGTTCAGCAGCCAGCACTGAATCATCGGCTCTCTGCTGCACCTTCATCACTGGTACCAGTAAATCTGAGAAAACGCTACCGGCATACGAAACCCGTCACAGGCAGTCGACTCAAACCTCCCTCTCACCTCCGGATCATTGATGTGTGCAGATGAAATTGAATAACAGTGTCTGAGGTGTAGATTATCTGTTTCTCACTGATTGAGAAAATGCCTCTCCCATTTACTGAAAGAAAAAGTCAAACAACTGAACCTTTTCTAGGGGTTTACACTTTTCTGGAGTTTGTTTTGGTCCCTCCCCCCCTCCCCTCCTTTTTCAAGTTGTTTGAGAGAAAAGAAAAAAAATATATATCAGACATAAACGTTTCAAGGTTTAGTCTCCTCCTTTTTATACGTACAAGGTTTTTCAAACGGCCAATCAAAGCATTAACACGACTGTAACAGCGGGACTGAAGCTTCAGAATGATTTCCGACAGATCGAGTGGGGAAACCTTTTATTAAATGAGAAAACCGAGTGATTCACACACGAGAGGAGTTAGTTTCAAGTTGCACTTGATCGAATCATGGGGTTTTCAGGTCGTTTCATGCTAATTACCCTGAGGCGCATCTCCTCTGAGCTGCATCATCAGTCCATAGGTTAATGTTTGCCTCTGCAAAAATCAAATCAGTACAGCGGAAAGTGATGTTGTGTTTTTTTTTTGCAGACGCCCACTTCGTCGGTCACACTGTGTTTGCTCATTATCCTGTGGTGTTTACAGCAGATTAACTCCCATGATTCAACTGTGCTGCAGAGGCTTTACCAGAAGATTTCACCAGTGCAGCAGGGTTTTCTATTTTAACTTGTTGGGAGTGAATTATTAGACATTTCTCGGACTCTCAGGGAAATCTGACTAAGTTAACGTAGGCTTCTCTCATTTCAGTGCTTTGCTGCGACAGTGGTCCTCTAACAGTTGTGAGACGATGCTCATTCTAGCGCAGTTGAACACGTTTTCAAAAGGTCGCGCCCTGTTACTCGTCCATTGCAATTTAATTTCACCAATGAAATCGTTTGACAAAGCTCTAAACTGTCCGACTTGTAGCTCAGGCTTCTACATGCAGAGGTAAATATGCTTGCTTTGATAGTCACAGCGTCACCTCATGAGTGTGGCGGTGCTGACTGTGTGTGTGTGTGTGTGTGTGTGTGTGAACATGGTTGACATGGGAAAGGAAGAGCCTCCCACGCTAACAGGATGATGTGAGTGATGGTGGCCAGACACAGACACAGAAGCAAGCAGCACAAAACACACATAAAGAAAGAAACAGAACTTGCATCAACAGCTCAGAATGAAAACTTCTGATGGAAAAATGTGATTAATGCACTTAAAACATGTAGAGATGGATGCAGTTTGAGAAAGAGCTGAAGAAACAGTGCAACAGGATCATTTAAATGTATAAAATTAACCGTAGTATAATATTTGGATGTTTTACTCAACTTATGATGGTAAAAGTCATATTCTTCTTCAATAGATTTGTTAAATAGACGTATAGTTATGAATTCAAGTCACTGTGTGTGTCATACAATTTGAATCTGGTTTCTTTTTCTTCTGAAACGTCTTTGCACGACTGACTCACCTTTTTCTTTTTCAGAAAAGAGACTTACAGTAAAACACGTGTTTAAATACGACCTGGGAAACGTGTATTTTATTGCACAGTTGCATGAATCTACATCGACGTGTAGGTGGTGGAGAGAGAGGAGCTCTGTTGTGACTGTCGTGTACAGACAGGTCTAGAGGCTCGGTGTCAAACTGGTCTAAAGGTCTCTGCCGCACGCTCCCTCCTTCCCAAACCAGTTTGCCCAGAATGCATCGTGCACTCTGACCCGTCATCACCGTGCCCTTTAAAACAGATCAGTGAAGGTTCCTCACAGAACGAGAGCTTCGCACATTCACCATGTTACAATAGGAAAAACATTCACATCATATTTTCCATGAAATCCAAATGTTTTCTCCGCCGTTTCGCTCCTCGCATCGTTCCTCACCACGTCAAAGTGAGTGAAGTGGATTGGCTCGGCTGCTCAGGTTTCTTTTAGTGTGAGAAGTGAATGGAGACTGCAGATATAAAACCCTGACTGAAAAACAGAGAGAAACTTAAAGTTGTGTGTTATTTGTTTGAAATCAGGCGAGTAGTGAGTCGGTGGAATGATGAACCCGGCTGTGCCTCTCTGGCCTCAGCAGCATGTTGTTTTTTTCACAATGGATTGTTTTTTTTAACCATGCCCGCCAACCCCATGAACAGGCCTGAGGAAATGTACTGAGGCACCAATGCAGCTCTAATGAGGTAGAGGACAGCCCCCGCTGGTCGGAGTGTGGTCACAGGAGTCAGCGAGCGGGAGGGGGGGGGAACCGCTGCTAACATTTGTTGGACCCAAACGAAGGTCTGAACTTCACATTCTGTGAATAGTATAGTTGCTCTCATTTGTTCTGTCAGGAGTTATTAGAGCTCATGCAGAGCTGTGACTTTGTGGCCTTTGGGTTTGACACTCGAGTTTTTCCACTTTGAGTTCTTGTGTAAGGAACTCGGTGTGGAGCAACACTGCCCTCTGCTGGATCCAAACGTAATAGTGAAGGTGTATTTGCACAGAACAATTCACTGACAGGAGTCACAATGTGCTGTACAGGGCCAACAAGATTCAAACACCGCGCACACACACACACTCGCACACACACACACTCGCACACACACGCGCACACACACACACACACACACACACACATAAGATGGGGGGGCTGATCGATATGTGAACAATGTGAGAGTTTTAAACTGAATCCTCTTATGTGAACAGAATTCCTTCTGCTCGACCTAGTGAGAAGTCAATCAGTGACATTTTGGATTTTTCTCCCATGTTTTAATCTTTTGTGTCTTTGTGTGTTTGTTTTCTTCACAGTAAATGAAATCATCGGCAGAGACATGTCCCAGTCCCCCAGCGCTCATGGTCCTCCATCAGCACACAACCAGTCATAGCTCGGCCCCTCTCTCAGGCTCCCTGAGACCCCCCCCCCCCCTTACTCCAACACTTCTATAAGCCGAGGTCCTGATCTTGTGGTCGACGGGACAGGAGAGAGGAGGAGGAGCCGAGGCTGGGCTGGGTGACTCTTTCTAAAGCCTCCTGGACCCTGTGAGCTCCACCAGCCGGAGGGGAAGAGCCTTTCTCCTCTGATACTGAACAGTTTGTCCTTTTTAAAGAAACAGAGAAATCTCACAACCTGGATCAAGAAGAAGATGAACAGGAGAAAACAGCCACTTTGATTTTTAAACGGTTGGAGAGTAACAAGAGCAGCTCCTCTGTCAGTCCTCAGGTGAAAAGATGGGGCCAACCCTCCCTCTAAATCGGGGGTGCGCCTGATCCTGCAAAGCACTGCCGTCCCCTCGACCAATCAGCTCAATGTCAGGAGTCAAGTTCCTGCAGCGGAGACATCAGAGCGTCTCGCTGCCACTCTCACCAGCATCGACCACGACGTCACCGCTGCCACTCGGACGTTTCTTCAGGGTTTTTTACTAACAGCCGTGTACTGAGCACACCATGAGGGGATCCCACTCGGAGACGTTAGACCTGGAAACTTTATATTCGACGTGAAATTTGATCATTGAAATTTCTAATCAAAACAAACAGAATGTCAGTTTTAGTTAAAAAAACTCCACTCGTCTTTTCTCCTTTTTGAAATTATAAAACGATGACTGCCCTGGCAGAGAGAAACCAGCTCCCCCGGTGCTGGTTTTGGGATCTGCAACATTCCACAACTTTTAGCAACCTTTGCAACCGTGTAGATATCTGTACATGACCCCCCCCCCTCTCTCTCTTCTCTACGTCCTCCCTCTCCCCCCTCTCCTCATCATCACATTGAACAAATGCCTTATTAACATTTTTCGCAGCTTTGAATGGTAGCAAAAGCTTTTTTCTGTTCGTTGCTTTGCACAGCTGGCTTTGAGTTGGACTTTGATATTACTCCATAGAAAGATGGTACGACGATACTCACGAATCCCGACGAGGGGATTCAGGACGGAGTGAACCCTCCTGTTTTCCGTTGAAAGATATTTTGAAGACGCCCGTTTGATCCATGTTACAGATAAGTGTTTTTCTTTTCATCCACAGAGACGGACCATCTTGGCCTCTGACATTTATTTTTCATGCAATTACCCCCCCCCCCCCCCCCCGCCCCCGACATCTCCCAGGGACCTTGTGTGCCTTCTATTAAATAACAGGCACCAGAGCTGTGACCGGACGACAGCTGAGGTGACAAACTGTAGGATGGGTAAAGTTTTGAGAGTATTTTATACATAGTTATGCCTATATATTGCATTTAAGTGTTGAATCCGCCCTTTTTCGACTCCCTTTTCTGTAATGAACAAGGTAAGAATCCCAAGAGTCCAGAGAGCAACATCTGGATGTGAGGGGGTCTTCCACAGCCCCCCCCCCCCACCTCGGTTTCAAACAAACAATATTTGCTGTTGATAATCAAAGTCTCCTCCGGAACAGTTCTTTACACAAATGCAGTGCCTGTGTGGCAGCAATAACACAATGTTGATTTGGTTTTTAAAAGGTATTTTCACACACCTGATGAGTGTGAGCGCACGGGTTCAGATTCTGATTAGTTTTCTATTGGCTTCTTTGTTCTTTTTTTTCGCCTTAAGCTTGACAATGACGCTCCTGCCTGCGAGAGCCGAGGAGCGTCGCACACGACAGTTTGAAGTCCTTTTCCAGGTGAAAATGATTTTGCTATGCATTAAAAGTTCTGCCTGATGCCTTTAAAAAAAAAAAAATCACGACAAAAAAAGACCTTGATGCCTCTAGAAGTGTAGACAACTGTCGACCCGTTGTAGATGCTGGGTTGATTCTGTTGTTAGCGTCCTGCATTCGTCCAATCAGCTTCGTCGAGGACAGCGCGAGAATCATTAAAAGGGTTCGGCTATATGTGTGTGTGTGTGTGTGTGTGTGTGTGGATGGTCTGTGTTTCTACCAAATATGCTGTACAGAAGACAGGGATTTAAAGAGTCCTATTTTAACAACAGAAGCACACGTGTGTATTTAATCTATGCAAACTATAAGAAGCAAATGTGAAATATGAGAAATGAGTTTGGACTATTTGTAACATCATGTAAAAAAAAAAAGAGGAAAAATAAAACATTCAGATAGTGAGAGCATCACGTCACTATGTAAACTGTTAGGAGGCCTTAACTCTGGTGTCTGTGTATGCTGCTGAGTTGATTCTACCCCCCCCCCCCCCCCAAGACATAAGTGAATAATATTATAATTCAAATTTGGGGGGATTTTGAGCGGGGGCAGGATGAGTTGGAGAAGGGAGATGGCGTCTTCTTTTCTTCTTGCATACAAAGCAGGCTGTGCAGCTTCAACGACTTGAGTCAACAAAAAATACAAATGAAAAACCAGCATGCACAGTAACTGTCCGGCTGCGTCCTCCTCTGTCCCAACCAAAGACCGAACAATATGTTCCCACTTTACACGATGGCAAAGCAACAGAGACTGTACTACTCTATTTTTGATACTTTCAAATGGATGTCATTCCTTAAAGGTTGAGGTCTGAGTGTTTAGTGTATATATGCATTCTATATATACACCAGACACTCACACATACATATATGAAATTGTTTTGTAAAATAAAAGGGAAATACAGGTTTAGCTGATGTTTACCGAGCCTTGTATTGTCATTTCTTGTATATTTTGTATGTTAATTTTTTTTTTGTAATTTTTAAGACTGCAGTGCTTTTTGGAAATTATTCAAAGGGAAAACCTTGCATCATAATGTAGGCTCTAAAGTAGTGTATATCAATAAAACTGAAAACTCAGCCGTGGCTTTGTGTCTTCTTTGGGATTCATCTTTGACACAAAACTTTGCTCACACTTCATTTTTCGTTCTTCCAAAATGTTGGTGGGACGACTACATACCAACATAAATACAGTAATGTCATGGAAACTCACGCTGCTCAAAGTTTTATACTTCAGTCTATAGAGGCTACTGGTTCAATGCCAGTATCCAAGTAAGTAAAGTAAATAACTTATTTCCAGCAATTGGGTTATGTTTTCATCTGGCTGTGTTTTTGATGTAAGCAACACTAGATAAAACACATTTAAATGAAATAGTGTGGAGGGGTGGGACAGGAGCCAAGGAATAACCCTTTTAATTTCGGAGCAGATCCAGATCAGGGACAGTGCCAGTTTTTGTTTCTCTCTCTATTTCTTTCACTTTGTGAGATGTGACGTTTTCCTTACTGTTTAATTCATGCATCTTGATGAAAAAACATCAGGCCTGTTGCGATTTGACGCCTAATGAAACCACATCTAGTGAATTTAAATGTGGTTTCATTAGGGGACAACTGGGCCTTTGTTGTATGTACTCTGACTGCAATTTGACTTGCTGTTTGAAAGAGTCAGATTTGGTGATCTCTAGCAGAAGCCTCGGGAGGCCGTACTTCTTCCAAAAAAATATAGACAGCATTAATCCCAGAGGATCCTTCTCTACATTTTCAGCTTCTTTTTTCCCAAAGGTTTTCCCTGCACTCTTGACTTCTGATTGCCAGAACAGTTCTTTGACAATGAGGTTAAACATCACAAGCTGCTGCTTCTCACCGGTCAGCGAGAACCTTTAACAGGAAAGTTAATCACAGGAAGCAAACGTTTGGCTTTGAGGTGCCACTCACTGTACCGACAGTGGAGGTGAAACCACAAGTAACCTCAAAACACAATAAAGCGCCAACGTCATAACTAAACTGTCAATCGGAAACGTGTCCAGGCGGTTTTCAAAAGGTGCATTTCTTCCCCTTGTAGAAAGTAGATACAATTTTATTATTGGTTTTATTGATGTTTGATGAACTAATCTCTTTATATGAGAATAAAACAAAACACGGATCATTTGTCAATTTTTATCGTTTACAGTCTAATTTACATAGAGCTAAATTCATGCAAGTATCAAACTCACAAAAAAGAAACATCTCATCTGCCACCAGAGGTCGACCTCGCCCCATGTGGACCAGTATTGCACTCTGGGTAATGTAGGCATAGTAAAGACTGTAGAAAAATAAAGCGAGCCGTTAGCAGCAGGAATTAAAGATGTTACAGACTGAGTTATAGTCTGGAAACAACAAATCAACAAGCGAGAATGTACAGTAGCTGAGGTGGATCATTCGAAAAGGCCTCAGGATACGTCTGTCAGTTTAGATTCAATAACAAAAGAAATGGGATTAATAAAAATAGTATTAATCTGCGATGCTACTCAGATGAACAGTTCTTTGACTCTGATCGGAGCAAAAGCAAATCTGTAGTGCTTTGACAAAAAAGTCTAACTGGGATGAGGACACACGTCATATACATAAATGCTTTATAGAGAAAAAAACAACATGTTACACATTCATCGATTCACTGGCACATCTGTGATGTTACTGTGCTTTTAACCAAAAGTCCCTGCAGCTCAAAGTTCAAATTCATTCATGACAGTTAAAGAACACAGTTGTCTTTGTTTCAGTAGTCTAAGTCAAGTCTTTATGGCTTTTTATTCTCTCACTTTCCAATGGCACCACTGGAGACCATTAAATGAATAAACATTTTGCGCGCCCATACACGTGTGTTTGCGTTCAGCTAACACAAAGGACCATAATCTAAGACAAACAAAAATCTAGTGGTCGTGAGTGAAAATTCAGAAACATACAGAAAAGATCATTAGCAGACGTCTGTGCAGCCTCAAGCTTTTCAGGGTGAAACTACAGCTTGATGACAAACACATGATATACAGCCTTTAAATACACTGAGCCACTGACAAACACACGTGTCCTGGCTCCACAACCAGATATTACAGTAGGTGCTAATACACAGTGACTTGCACAGTGACCATGACCACAACGCAAGGCTTAATGACTTCAGCCGCTTCACCCCGAGGATGTTCAAACTCCCCCAGTGGCTTCAGGAGTGTCGGGGCCAGCAGCGTCGTAGTGTGTAGTGATACACGTCAGATCATAGGGAGGGTAAAGGTTCAGTAGCTGCTTCGTGGAGCACTGATATCAACTGGAGTTTGTTCAGTTCCTTGGGGAAGGTGGGAGGTGAGTGCTCTTTGAGGGGACGACAGACGGAAGGAAGGGGGCGGCATCAGTTGCAGAAGAGCAGGTGAACCTGCTGACCGTAGAAGGGGTGGTTGGAGCGCTCAGCTACAGCCCGCCTGGCGGACTCCTCGCTGGGGAAGGTGATCAAGGCCTCGCCGCTGCACTGGCCGCTGAAATTGTACAAGATGAGGATGGCGTCTGGCTGGAGCTGCAGATAGAGGTGGAGGGGGGGGAACAAAGCAGCAACATGAAACCACCAGGGGGAGCCCACAAAGATAGATAGGAAAAATGCTGGGAGAAAGTTCAGCTCATCAGGCTGGTCCGGTTAGAGAAGAGAAGAATGGGCAGAGCTTAGATAGTAAAACTAGACTACATGCTGTTCCCACAGAGGACCTGAAACCCACATGCTAATTATCATCCGTTAGTTTGCATGCATCAGAGGTTTAATGCAAAGAAATTATCAGTTTCCTTAAGACATGCAGATTTGAAAGAATGCGCTGATCCCAGTAAAACCCATAAAGTCTTCATGTTGGGGAGTCACATGAGAGGAGACGGTCAGAGAGAGGTGAGCTTTATTCATTCACCAATATCTTAAAAAGAGAACTGATGCTCACTCTGGTTATTTGATCATTGGTTTTTACATCTTCCCATTATTTCTCACCTGAAACTCACGGTGCTAACATCAAACCTCCTGCTGGAGTGGGGGTCACATCGTGCTCCACTGCAGGAGGCTGTGGTGCCGCTCAAGTTATAGGTTCAAGAAAGACTGACAATGTACTGATATAAATAGAAAAAGCTCAGTCTGACACCACAGCCTTATCAGGAGTAAGAAGCATTATTGTGAGACAGAAAGTGGTTTAAGCCCAGAGACACATATACATTTTAGGGACGCTTAATGTATTTATGCCAGAGACACATATAAATGCGTCTCTGGCATAAATACGTTAAGCGTCCCTAAAATTCCAAACATTCTGTGCATTATATACAGCATACTGGATTATAAAGATGCGTCTGTCAGGGATCCAGACTCAGCACTCCTCTCACAGAGCTTCAGAGAAAGATTGAGTTATGAAGCAGTTTAGTTTGGGAGGCAGCAGACGGACATGCCGGGTCAGCAGCTCAGAACCTTGATGGCTAGATTGGGCATTCCTACAAAGACCAATGCAGTCAAATTGGAAGTGTGTATGATGTGTTATGTTGTTGTGCTTTAATTGTTCCATGACTGTAGCCATTATGTTTGAACAGAAATTTCAGGTCCACAAATAACTATTTAGGAAACTTTCCTTCTGCTCAGAGGACTGGACTCAGTAGGTTTACTACCTGCGTGTTTTGATCAGCAGCTCCAGGAGTTCGGAGCATTAGTGCGAGTTGTGTCTGAATCTAAACGTGTAGGAAATGCCCTCTCCGTCCGCTCTGGTTCTCTGGCCTTGAGGCTCTTCTTACCTTGGGGTGAGTCCCTAAAGACAGAGCCATTCTTTGGGCTGAATCAGACTCCTGGCCTGTTCGCTCATTTGAACCAAGCTGCTGTACTCCTCAGGGGCGTACTACAGATAGCACAATAATGAACGCACAGTCAGGGTGGGAAGGCTGCCACATGGTTTCACACATCACAGCACACAGACACACAGGTATACAGTCAAAATACTCCAGGATTTAGGGGGGGGGATACTGGCTGCAGGCTTCAGATGCATTTGGTGTGGGGGATTGTGGGTAAAAGACACCAAGCGCTGGTGTAAGAATGGTTCTCACCCACGAATAGTGCGGGACACAACTGCAGGCGGGAGAACACACACTCACTCCATTCAGGATACAATTACTGTGTTTCAGCCGACAGTCACACTTGAGTCAGCTTTAATCTCTCTCACACACTCCTTACTGTCATGAGGCAGACTCCAGATCTGTGCAACAACAACAACAACCCGTCCACCTTGAACCCCACCCCTCCTCCAAACCACTCAAACATCTGACACCACACTTGTCAGGGTTCATACCTGCTTCAGAGGGCTCCACCTAATTTGGACTGGCAGAGAAAACAAAAAGGGAAGCAAAGAGAGGGGTGGGACGAGGAACACAAGTGTACACATGTCCCTTAAATGAGCAACACAGGGGAGGGATTCTGTTAGAAAAACCACTAATGGAAATAGTTTCACTGGCCCAACAGCCTCAGATTTTACTTTGTGTGGTTGCAGACTGTGGGAAAAATAGAGCAACACACATTGTATATTATTAAACTGGCCAGCATTTAAATTGAGCATTATTGTCAAGAGGCTGCTATAAATGTTTGGCACAACTTTCTGGAACCAGGTTATTGAACCTTCTGGAAAGAAGCTGCAGATTTGATCTAATCATGAAGATAAACAAGTTCTCACCTTCTGACATTTTACCTTCATGCATTACATTTCTCTGTCACCTCTGCAGAGGAAGTCGTTATCACCTGGTTCTGTTTGTTGGTTGGTTTATTGTTAGCAGGATTACACAAAACTACAAAACTATTTCCCACTAAATTTAGGAATGGGGTGTGGGCCTGGGAAGATCAATTATTTTAGGTGTGGATTCTGATTAAGACGTAGAGTTTCTCTTTCATAGGTTTTGACTATAAGATCATATGATCTTTATATATGATGTCATACGATCTAGACATCATTCGTAGGATTGTTCGGTTACTTGACTTCTATATGTACTGACCTGGTATCCTTGGAAGAAGCTGAGGATGTCCTTGACCCCAGTGTTGTAGGGCAGACCCTGCATCCTGACCAGGGCACCAGGCTGGGGCAGCCCAGGAGAGGCGGCGGCTGCAGCAGAGTGGGACTGGGCTGCGACTGCTGCTGCTACTGCTCCTGGTGGCGCTGCGAAGTAGCTTACAGTGGAGGGAGAAACTGGGGGACTGGAGACAGAGAGAGAGAACACGACATAACAAATTAAACTTAGTTGAAAGACAAGGATAGATAAAGAGCGACTGGTGATGGGAAGGCGGAGCATAGCAAATAGGGAGAGGGAGCTGATGCTTCACTCACCTGGGGTAGTAAGCTGTGTAGTTCATGTTCATGTTCATGTACAGGTGCGGATGAGGGGGGTAGTAGGCCAAAGCATGAGCAGGGCTGTGTCCAGTGTTCTGAGGAGGCCTCGGTGCAGCCAGCAGGGGGGGCTGGTAGAGGGAAGCCTCAGACAGAATGCTTGGCGGGGTGGGGAATGCAGCATAGGCTGTGGGCGGAGACAGACCTGCAGGGAGACAGAGACACATCGGATCATTTACATGTTGTGGTTCACTCATGCTCAGTCCTGCCAGCAGTGAGACAGTGTAAAGTATACGAATAGTTTCAACATGCTGCACAGTAAATTTCAACATGCGTCTCGTGTTACAATATATTCCCCAAAATTGACACATCAATACCATGATGAGTCTTACACACATTCAATTTCAGACTTAAATATATAAACAAGTCCTCCAAAAGGACGTTTTATATGACAAACATAAAACTCACTGACATACTTAAATTTTGGTTACCAATAACAGTGGTATAAACAATTCCATTCATCCATTGGGTGACCAATAGAACATTTCAACTGAAACTGAACATCTTTTGTTATGAGGCAGTCAGTTGAAGAGAATAATGAACAGATTAAGTATTAAAGAAAACAAATTCATAGTTTAAGGTTTGCTCCGTTTAAAAAAACCTATAAGCAACAGGTTAGACCGGAAAACCACCTTCTGAGTGCCAGGTATTTATTTACAAAGCTTAATGTGACATTTAGGATTTCACATTAACAAGGTGAACACACACTAGTGACTGTGGATTTGTTTACCTACAAACAAGCCAGTACCAGTGTGAAGCTGATGGCAGTGGTGGTAACCATCAGTGCCAACAGGAGAACATAGTGACACAACACTGCTGACCTTGCTGAGGCCATTTCCGCCTCGATGAATCTTGTGGTTGGATTTACTCACAGGGAAGTTTGCAGGGCGGAGGGGAAAGGCCGCTGCGGTTCAGGGTTCCTCCCATCAGCACGATGCTCATCTCCTCTGTGGAGCACTGGAACACTTCCACATAGCGGTCCTTCATAGTCTTTTTATGGCACTTCTGGGCCACCATGAACGCTTTGTCGGCTGACCTCATCTGGATGAAGGCGTCACCAGACGGCCGACCCTGGAACGGAGAGGTAGAAAACAGTGTGCATGAGAATACAGCACAAATCCAACAGCGAAATTCAATAGGAGGCAGCTACAAAAAACTTTTCCTGTTTTTTTTAAAGTTTTTTGCTGCACTCTATTGATAATTATGTAGATTTATCTTAAATACTTTCAGACTTATTTTCTTTTTTAATCATTCCCTCTACAACAGTGATATCTGACAGCAGCTTAATGGTTAAAAGTTGTTTCATGGGGCTTTACAGCGAGAAATGTAAGCGAGCGGACAACTCCCCACCAGTCTGACCTGTTGGTTGAGGACCATGTGGACTCCGTGGGGTTTGATGTCCACAGTGTGCTCTCCCATGAACTCTAGGATGTCCTCGATCCCGGCAGTGTAGGGCAGACCACGCAGGCGAATACAGTCACGTGTGCAGCTGGCCGCTGGAAGGAAGGAAGGAGTGGCAAGGACCGGGACGGGCATGATGGGAGACGGAGGCAGTGTGGAGATTAAAGGTGTGGACATATATCGGTTCAGGACCTGGGGAATGCGAAAGAGGAAGGACTGATCAAAATTAGTGTCTCCAACAAGAAACTTAAAAAAATGTATCAATTTCATAAGTGGTCCCTGGCAGTGACAACACACTGCTTGACAACAGTCATTGAGATTATGTTCAAGTCCAAAATTTTATGCAGAAAAACTTTTAAAAGAACATGTCGACAACAAGGTCCACTAGTTATAAATATTTCACGGCAAACAAGAACAAGCAGAAGGACACAAAGTTTCCAGCGCTTTCGTTGGATGACTCAAAACATTACACATTGAGCAATAAAAACAGACGTCATTTTACATTGGAATAACTACACAATCGTCTTATTTATTAACTGTGTTGAACATTTCGTCACATAGTTCAACACAATACTTTGTAGACAGAAAACAAAGCCTAAATGGAGCTCAGCAGGTGTCAATAAAAATCTCACAGGAATTACACCATTAATTATTCACCAATGAAACTGATTGTCCTGAGAGATTTTTCTGACATTTTTCAAAAACAAATACAATTATATTCAACATCTTGTACAAATTAACTATAACCAACCACTTCATTTAAAAAGGGTAAATTTCTGTTCCATTACAACCCCAATGGCCTCTTTGTGTCACATTACATTTGTTTCTGAAACTATGATTCAGGACACATGTACATTTTCCAGTAGTAGTTTTGGTACATGCATTTTTCATGTCACAATGAAACTTAAATACAAACCCTAAGAGCCAATACCTCTGCCAAGTCCCCCTAAATTCAATCAAGCCTTGCGACACTGGAAAAACTCATAAATATCACTCGACCAAAATAAAGTTTTCAAGATCCATTCATTATTCCTAGGGAAATGTGAAATAGGCCAATAGACAATTTCATCAATGTCAAAGAAAGTGAAAAATAATTCCCCGGATCAGCACCAAATTTCTTCTGGGTTCTTCTCTGACCTATAGCACATGCTTCCACCAAGTTTTGTTTTTTTGTAATCCTCTAACTAACAACCAAACACAGATGAAAACATAACACCCTTAGCGGAGGTAATAAAACAATGTACCTGTTGCACCTCTGCTGCTGTACTCCGAAACAGCTCAATATAGCGCTTCCCCAGGATCTGCTTGTGCTTCTTTAGGGCGTTCTGAGCGTATTCTTCACAGGAGAACAGCACAAAGGCATCGCCAGTGGGGCGTCCGTCAGGATACTTGACGAAGAGTAGACCCTCTGCAGCATCTGTAACTGGGCTCTCAGAGCCAAGGAAGGACAGCACTTCTTTGGGAGTGGCGGTGAACGGCAACCCCCGCATGCGTATAATCACTTGGTTCTCCTTGGACAGGAACTGGGCCACCTCGTTAGATGTACCTTCAGACAGAGGACTGTTGTTATTTATCACCCCGGCTTCTGCTTGTTGGAAAAATATGAACATCGCAGTGTCACTTTGTTAGAAAGTAGGGTTTGTTAACCCCTAACCCTGTTACAGACTAAGCTGCTGTCAGCTCTAAGTGAACACACCCCACCCAGTTGTAGCAGGTTACATGGAGATCAAGATTAATCAGGTTTCATACACAGCAATATTGATACATTTTTATACTGAGCTCAATTTGAATCTTGCCCCATGTCAGCTGGGATTCTGTTGGGTGGACATACGTATATTTGGCTCATATGTTCAGACAAATTTTAGGATCACAAAACACTTTTTGCCAATAAGATATACATTTTGTAAAGAAAATGTAACATTAAATTGTCACTGTTCATTACAGAACTAAGCAGAAGTAACAACCTAAAAAGTGATGTCGCTGCCTTATATAGTAAAGACTTTTTATTTACATGTTCAATGTTTTCTTTTCTATTGATAAAAGCAGCCGTGTCTCGTCTGCTGCAACTATTTGCATAAAGTCCAATGTGCTGTCAATCTCTATTGATCTTAACTCATCTGGGTAAAGTCCACAGTCAGACTGGCAGTCACTGTAAGTTATCTGCTCCGAGTCACTGTTTCTTTGTCCACTATCTCTGCTTTGTGTAACTGGCTGCTGCTCTATGGTCCCGAGGCCCCAGGCTAAGCCATTGTCTCTTCACACCATCTTTGTGTTGACCCTGAGTCGGGCCTTTTACCGGCCATCGGCCCTCTCTCCCTCAGGGGAGAGGAGCTTGAGGCCGAGTGGAACAGGTGAGCTGCTGTTAGCCAGGAGTGAAATTTCTCTCCAACTGGTCTCTGAGGGGTTGGGCAGCTCCTCACAAAGCGTCTTTCATTAGTCCCAGATAAGCTGCTGGAAAGTCACTGGGATGAGGCAAAGACGAGGGTAATAAGAGAGAGAGCTGGAGCCACTCTTTTACAGTCACTAAAAGGGCTGCTCTTTTACAGATGTGGAGGGGTCTTGTTTTTCCTCAAAGAAGCGGGAAAGCCATGAAACAGAAGGCTACCACACGCCAACAGTAAGCCTTTCATCACAAGCCTTCATACAAACATGGTGAGAAGAGAGGAAAATAATCTGAAATCTGACCTCCAGCGATCTTAAGGAATTCCTCTCCTGTGGCTTTGTAGACCTGAGAAGACAAGAAGAAGAAAACAATATAGAAGATTTTAACTTACAGACATGAAACATATGATCTGAAACAAAGAGACGTGGCTTTAAATTTGACTGAAGCCTCGCACCGTCTGTCTAAGGACATGGAAGAGTGGACCAGAGGTAAATGCTGAACCTGACCTCAATATAGCGGCTACCCATGTGGTGCTTGTGTCGCTCCAGGGCTAGGTCCCTGTGTTCTGAGGTGATGAAACGAACCAAGGCCTCGCCGTTCCTCCGGCCCTGAGCATTAAGACAAAGGGCCACGCCACCCCTAAACACAAGAACAAAAGTTTCAGCAACAGGATGTTATGGTTATAGAAACAGAACAATCAGAAAGACACTGTACAATATTGCTTGGTGCCAAAAACGCATTACATTTACGGCTTATTTTTTTACAAGGTCGAGTCCAACCTACTTGGCAATGTTGAGGCCTTTAAAGAAGCGTGCAATGTCTTGGTCTGATGACTGCCACGGGAGCCCCCGTGCTCTGATTACCGTCTCACTGTCCACCGGCTCTGTCTTACTGCTGCACAACACACCAAAAGGAAGGAATGAAACAAAACATGAATGACTATCTGACAGTAATGAGCAAAGGAATGATAATGACAAATTATTAAAAGTTTTTTTTTTAGAGAAACACTCTCACTCGTTAAACTTGGGGTTAGTACTGTAGACACTCTGAAGAGGCCACTCTCGGTAAGTGCTACACACAGTAACATGCTCCCATGATTAAATGTCAGGGGGCTGTCAGCTTTTAGCCATCTAAGAACAGCAGGATTTGGTGCTCTGCTACTGGATAGCCAGCTAAGCATTTGATGGCAAAGTTGGACAGCTTTAATGACACACTTATTGTCTCCCTGTTGCTGTAATCACTGTTCAGAGCCCTTTAGCTGTGCTCAGGTCTGAAGTCTGAACATGGCTTGGGGGGTATCAGTCTGCAAATGGCACTGCAGGCAAACAGGTGGAGCAGAAACGCATCAAAGAGAGACACATTGAGACAAAAACAAACTTTCATACATACCATGTGCCAGAATCAAACTTGTACTTCACAGTTTCACCACAGGAGAATTTGTGATCTAAAAGAGTGAAGGAAAGGGAAATTGAAAACAATGTTTTCCTTTATGTTGGTGAAAGGTTAATTCACAGACAGACAGGAGTTTTCAGCACTCTGCATTCCTGCTGCGTTATCATGCCCAAAGCCATACTTTGCTGTTATTAAGGGGGTTAAGCCCGAAGGGACTGATTCACGTTTGATTTATCTGCATTGTTCGAATCAGGAGTCTTACATCAATCATTCACTGTTTTTAACATTCGATTTAAAAATGACACTTTATTTTTTTATTCAAACTCTCTGTTGAGCGTCCGACTAAAACAGGGAATATCAGCTAAGGAATCTTACTTATAAATAAAGAAATCAGTGACAAGATGACATCATCGAGGAAGTAGGATGAGCAGTTCAGAGAGCAGTCTGACTTCTGAACTTTGGCTCACAGAGATTACTTTTACTTCACTATTTGATATAGTAATAGGTATCCTTTAACACCTGGTTGAAAAAATAAAACTATAAGAAGTATA
Organism: Platichthys flesus; assembly: GCF_949316205.1. Lineage (NCBI taxonomy): Eukaryota > Metazoa > Chordata > Actinopteri > Pleuronectiformes > Pleuronectidae > Platichthys > Platichthys flesus. The sequence continues at coordinate 18,813,933 of NC_084945.1, read as the reverse complement.
AAGTAAAATGTTGTCTGGCTTGTAAACAACTGTGACACCTCCTAGTTAAAAGTAGTGTCTGTATATATTTGGGCTTTGGCATCAGTGATGTTTGTGTAAACTCAAACAACCAGGCAGGTCAAAGTGCGTAGTGACAGGTCATATCTTCCGATTGTTTCGTTTTTTATGGGCCAGGTATTTTTCTGCTTCCTCTTCACAGGACAGTCACTGGTGAGGGTTCAAACACGACGGTGCCGGGGGAGATTGTAGGTATTCAGTATCTGTGTCAAATTCAAAACTCAATTGAAACTCAAACAGTTACTTACTGTGGGGTTCAGCCAGGATGCAGAGCATCAGCTGCACCATGCTCTCCACCTCCCTCACACCAATCAGTTCCTCTGAGACGGCAGGAAGACCAACGTCTGCATGGAGAGTTAAGGATGTTTCCCAGCTTCAGCTGCCATTTTGACATCTTACAATGTGTTGATGCTTTTCCACTTAAATCGTTTATATCAACAATTTTTTACTGAAATGGCAAAGGCTACAGAATACAGTTCAACTTATCTAAATGGGTGCATGAACAATTTTACTTGTGTCTTACTATAGTTAAAAGAAACATTTATAACACAGAATATACATAAGATGCAACTACAAATACTGTTTACAGCACACAGGCTAGAAAATGATACGTTCCAACATGGAGGGAAGCGTTAGCTTTTGCACAGGGCCAGCGTTGGGGCAGCATTTGTGAAACTCTTTTTTCACATCCACAAATGAAAAGAAACATTCGGGAATGACAAGATTCTGAAAAGAAAGAAAGAAAAAGGCAATGAGTCAGGGAGACAGCATTGAATTCTGGTATGATATTCTGTGAAAGATTGAGTTATGAAGCAGTTTAGTTTAAGAGGCAGCATACGGGCATGCCGGGTCAGCAGCTCAGAACCTTGATGGCTAGATTGGGAATACCTACAAAGACTAATGCAGTCTAATTAAGACAAAACACACACACACACACACACACAGTACATTAAGCGTCCCTAAAATTCCAATCATTATTAGACAGCATTGAACTCTGGTATGGTATTCTGGATATACTGCATCAGGAAACTAACAGATAAAGAAAGGAGAAATTTAGTTGACCAAGGTATGCATCTGCTGCAATGTATTAGTCAGTATTAAAAGCAGCATAAAGGAAAAAATTCAAACAAAACTCATGTCATTATTACTATCTATCAATGAGGGGATAAACATGTGTGAATCTAATGGCTGTTAACTTCAGTATATCTCTAGAAATGAATGAATTATACATGACTATAGCAGGAATACAAATTGTTTTGCAAAGAATCTGATTATCGATTTAAAATGAATCTAAAATAGTTGTGGCATGTGTCTGCAGTGTGGTGAAACATTGAAGACAAATACCTTTTTGGAGGCTTCGGGGTGAAGGGCCTGTCGGATGATAAGGGGACTGTTGACACAAAGTGTGCAAGAGCTTCTGCCGAGACACTTTATTTCTGATGACACTGACTGCTGGAACTGCATAATGAAAGAGAGGAGAAAGAAGAGGGAAATTAAACATGGATTTCATTACAAGTGATATGTATTTCACATTCAAACTGGGATTCCGTGTCAAACCTGAACATAACACAGCTAAAAGTATTTTTGCAGAGGAAAAGACGAGATATTTCATTTGGATTACTTTGCATACACCTTGTGGCTTAATAACACGCAGGTGAAATAGTTTAATATTTGTTATCCAAAGACCAACTACACCATGAAAGTGAGACTTACGGATAAGACTTCAGTCTAAGGGGCAAACAAGTGAAGACAGTGTTGTTTGACATTTGAATGCATGTTTGGGTGTCATTAGGAATGAGGCTCGTCAAACAGGTTTTTGAGTTTGCCTTGAGAGAAAGCGAGCAGACAAAGGAGAGGAATGATCAACAACGCTAATCACCAGGATCACAGTTCTAGCTGAGCATGACCTACAGTCAAATGCAAGCAAAAGGAATAACAACCCATACGAGTCCAACCTGTCCATCTCCACTTTACATAAAATTAAGTCTAACTCACCCAACCCTAGACCCTAAATACCAGCACCTCCCTCATAGGCACATGTTTATTTTTAACTACCACACTCAATGAGCCCCATTCTGTGTGTTGTGACAACCTGCTGGCAGTCTTCAACTGTCAATAGAAGCCATCACTTGCTCTGTGTTCAGGGTTACTGAAATCTTTTCACACCAGTTTGAAGCACCCAATCAGGAAAAAAAAAATTAAGCTGTAAAAAGTTTCACTAGCTTCGTGTTTACTTTAACTTTTTGGAATGAAGGCATACCATTACATCTAGGGCCGGAACATACCGATTTTCGTCAGGATGTGGGAGTGCTACGGTTTGTTTGAGAACCATGCGAGTCAACCAGGTAGACTGGCAAAGCAAAGCTGTTGATTCTCATTAGGAACTGTAGAACCAGTAACACTTTTAATATACAAATGTGAGTATGTAGTTTCTAGTTTTATAATAAAGAACCAGGTCAGATTCAGACAATCACAAATTGTAGGGATTTCGGTTTATTTTACTGTGAACACTGATTACCCAATTAAACTTTCTGCCAAATTTCTCTTTTCTTCACATTGATCAAAATCCAACAACCACAATAACCCATTGTTTTGGCATCTCAATCCAAATGGCTAGTTATGCAGCGATTTTATAGCTTTGACTAATTTATCAGTCGGGTAAAAAAATTGAATGATATGAGCCTTTCATCGACATTTTGGTATGGGCATTTATTGCAGTTATAAACTTTTATTTCACAGAATTAAATGCAGAAGAGGTGAAGATGAGAATTTGTTTTCACATTCTAAGTTTATTTTCTGAATTCAAGAAGGGGGGGGGGCTGTGGTATCTCTTCATCTCTTAATTTGCATTATACTGACATCTTGAATCCTTTCTGAAGCCATACTGACTGGAATGCTGCATGTATTCCCTTGCTGCTCACAATGTAAGATAGAGACAACCTTTTACTTATGCCATTGGCAATGTCAGAAAGTTGAAATATTAGATTCTTCCTTCATCTTTCCTGAACCCTGAAAGTAGCCCATGTGAGAGCATAACCAGTCCATAAAGGAGACCAACTTCAACTCAGTGACTGGTTTTTCGCATGGCCACTGGCTGTATATGACAGATCTTCAGACACTTGGGGAGTATTAGAGGTGCATGTTGAGGCATGCTCCTTAACACTCAGAGAGAAATATAGGGCTATTTGGCAACAGCAGCCAGCTGCTGACAAAGGAACAAATGCTTCAGAGTTAGATTAAAGGATTTTTGGAGTGTCTGGACAAATACACGCAAGAGTAATTGATCTGAAGAAAAAGCTTAGGTAATTACTGTGGCACCATGAACACCAACAGACTTTAATATTTGTAAATAGGCATATATTTGTAAATTTCAAGGGCCTTTGCAAATTCCAAAAACGTTCCATGGCACTGGTAAGGAGGAAAAAAGTAACCAGACAAAAAATAGCTGCCAATTTCAAATAATTTATTTAAGTAGTAGTTTATATAATCAAACCAGCATGCTGAATTATGTCTATGGAGAATACTTAAACCCTAAAACTTGGGCAAACATTAGACTAGAATTAGGCGGAAACTATTTCTTCCAATGCAAATATCTTGGGTAAATGTCTTTCAAAAATTATTGATTTATTATATCAATGAATTTTTTCATAAGCCTCAGTTCTTTTCTAACTTATTGTTTATGTATCTCATGTATAATCCTCATAATTTGAGAATCAATTAATTAAATATTTGTTTTTCCTGAACAAACCTGCACTTGACTACTTTCCAAACCAGTATTTAACACTTTATTTGGATGTTAATGAGGCACTGAATCCTCCACTTGCAAATGTAAATACAGGTCTCACTGTTCATGAATCACTCGGTTAGCACATGTATAAAAGTCTTTAAAATTATACCCTTGAATTTGAATTATTATTCAACCTAATTAAATAGATAAAATAAAACAGCATTGACTGCTATTATTCTGTAAGGTCGTCACTTCTGCAGCATTTGCTCGGTTTTGTTTTGTTCTGAGAGCTGCATGTATCTTAAAGCTCACACAACTACCTAACAAATCGGGTGTTTTATCTAACCCACCTAAATACTTTCAATGCTCTACTGGTGAACTCATGGATCCAAATCTATGATACTCCAAAGTTCTGTAGATTAATTTTTGCAGAACACTTAGGCAAAGACATCATGCACAATGTTATGTTTACAGTGATAACAGGACTAGTGTTTGCTCATAGGTGAGCATGAAGCTCCACCTTTGCCAACTATCGAAGCCGGATTACAGAGAGAAAAGCAAATGTTCTAGACGAGGCGCTGACACACCCATCCTTTTCAACTTTGAGCTTAAAACCACAGCTTAAATTGAGCAAACAAGCTGAACAGGAAGACAAATCTCACGCAGGCAACAGATGAGTAGACGCAACCGAACACTGAACCAAACAAAAAAAAGTGCATATATCATAAATGAACAATCAATATAAATTGGTGATTGGTAGTAGTATATGTCCCTCTAAGGGAAAAGCCCTGTTTCTGTTCACTGTTAAATTTGCCTGAAAAACAACCATTCATGCTCCCCTTTATTTATGAAGATTTCTGTAAAAAGCACACAACAAATGGGGCTGAGAATTATTAAGTTATACAACAATCATCATCATATCTTGACAAACTTGGCTCTGCTGTCAACACTCTACCAGTAATGATGTCATAACCCATGTCAAAGGTCCTGAATGATAATGCCACCTTATTATCTGAGCGAAAATGTAACGAATTTTGATTAATTCCAAATCAACAACTGTTTCTCCCAAAATTATTGCAGGATAATGCAGGAAAAAAATGTCTGCCTAACTCTACTCTTGGAGAGGGATGAGGGGGAGGAAGTGGCCTTTGAACATGGTCCTATCAGGGTTTGCTATTCAGTGGAGGTGGACTGTTTGTATGCAGAGGTGAGGTTGGGGGTGGTGGCGGCTGAAACTAACTCTGATAAGAGCAACAGGGAGTGGTGACAGGGCATTCCCCAGGGCAACATGTTTAAGTTACCTGAAGCCACACCTTCATCACAATGCATTTTGTGACGCAAGTGTTGTAGATTGATTATGATGAGGATGGGAATAAATGACTGGGTCAAAAATTTACTCAATGGCTTCAAGTGCCATCTTAAAATATGTAAAAGTTTGTTAGAATAATTAGTGGCAACTATTGATGTTTTCTGCAGTAACCCAGTTTCTTAATCATGTGTTTCTTTTGCAGTGAAGGAATTAATAGTTTCCAGTGCAAGCAGTAAGTCATGATTGTGTGTAACAAACATAAACACGCACAGCTAAGAAAATTGTTTTCCCACTGCAGAGCATGATACCTCACAACCCCAATTTTGGGTTAACAATGTTGAAAACTTAAATCCCTGTTCAAATAAAATAACTAGATTATTGCAGTGGATGCCATTACATTCTCTGATCAGTTATAACCCCATTTCTGTCATTATCATCATCCATTTGGCCTCATCCAAATCAGTGATCTGCGAAAGTCATCTTTTTTGCAGCCTTGACAATTTGTTCAAAATCCAGGTTGTGCAATTCATCCTTGGATGCGATTTATCATGATGAAAAAATCTCACAATGACAAACATGCTTTTGTGAGCCTGAACCAAATGACTGACTCACCTCAAAGTCAGAGACACCAATCAGTATTTCGGCCATTGTTCTCAAACAGTGGAAAAATCATTACACAGTGCTTACGAGAATGCACAGTTTCATTTAAGCAACAATAACAGCAAGGTGTGTGAGGTCTCACATCACATGACTCTCCCTACAGGCTGTGGCATGCTGTCAGAGTCCCAAACGAAACCAGTACAGTCAGTTAGCAACAGCTTCACTGCAGGTAAAACATCCATCAGCTCACTCCCAGGAACCACAGAGAGCTGCAGGTGTGAAGTGTACACAACATGATGTAGTTAAACTGTCACAGCTTCAGCCATGCCAAAATGATGTATCCACATAAGGTCTTTAAATCACTGTTTTCTCTTTAAAATTGACTCTCTGTGCCGTCTTTGGTTGACAGTCATGTTCTGACTCGTGCGCTGAAACTAGCGTTAGTGATTGCAATCAAAATTAATCTTGGCGTTAACAATAGATACATTTATTACATTAAAGCTTTATAGTTTCTGATCACAGCTCAGTGTATATCGTAATTCTCAAGCTCAGCTGCTGCTTATGGTTGGGAAAAACAAGTGGGAGGGGACTGATAAAAAGCTCATGTCTAACTGGACAACTTGAAATTGGCTTGTTTACAGATTTCATAATATGCAGTTCGATCAATGAAGTTGTAGGGGGAACCACTTTGTACACTGCTAGACTGTAGGTCCAATGTAGGCATTTTTACTGAAACATGTAAAGAGATTCCAGATTACGGCAACATGTTAAATTGCAAAGTATGTACAGAGCATATGTAAAAGACACTAACAAACTTCAATATCATTTATTCAGTGATATGGAAGATAGCTGCCAACTGCAAAGAGTAAAACAGCCCTGCTTATCTCACCAAAGTAACAAATGTCCTTGGGTCTTCAAACCCACAGGTCAATGTCACAAGCACACTAATAAGAGGCAGCTACCTGTTTACCCTCTATCAATGTGTACCCCCCCCCCCCATCTGAGAAGAGAAAAACTGACCCACATACTCCTGAAGTAAAGTTTTGTAAAACACTTCAAACTACCATTTTCTTTTCTTGCCTGTATCAACAAGGATAATACTAATCTTTGAGGGACCAATAGCGAGAGAAAGTAACCAGCCGGACAAAGGTATGAATAGAACGAGCTGATTGCTTGGGTTAATATTTGAAGGTTCAGCACACAAACTAACCTACGGTGGAGCTTGAGTCTCACCAAGCCTGTACAAATGAGGCACAAATGGTGTGAGCATGTAGATCAAACAATGAGAAGTGTTAATGGTGTACAGCTTCAGAAACAATTTACAACATTTTTCATTGATTACCAACCCAACCCGTTTGTGCATGCTTGGTATTCAAACCACAGAAACACTAAAGCCTGAAACATGCTTCTGCGTTTTCACGGGCCCGTAAGCGCAAGAGCCCTTCCGGGTCCCTTACCTGCTTATGTATCCCTCCTTACGTGCTGACGGGTGTCGACCCCCTTTTCTAAAATTTACGGCAAAGCTCCGCAAGCTCACTCAGCCCGCAAGGCTGTGATTGGTCTGCTCTACATCCCTTCTGGAGCTGCATTTCCGGTTTCATGCCCCATAATACCGGCAGAAATCACGGAAGATTTAGAAGAACGAATATGGACCAAATAGAAGAGCACTTGGCAGAAGATATCCGATAGTATGATCACTTGTATAACCTGTCACTGACTGGCGGATTTGTCCGCCAGAAAAAGGCTACGAGGAGCCGCAGTGGCTATGTAAATAAACAATCGACGAAGAAGAAAGAAGGCGTCTCTAAGGTCGTCTTCGACAAAAAGCATTACTCCGCCTAGTGTTCTGGCGCGGAATTGCTTTGTAAGACGCGCAACGGTTGGGGAAGCATGAATGAAAACGAGTCTTGCGCCACAGCGGCGTGAAAAGACGCAGACGCAGTCGCAGAAGCATGTTTCAGGCTTTAGAGCCAGCACTGACACTGGTCCAAAATGACAGTGAGAGGTTTTTAGACTATGGAATACTGGAAGGGCGGGATAGGTTCACCCAGTGCAAACATACACTCATGCAAGGGTGGTTGAAAAACATGTTTGGCAACATAAGCACTTTTGTCATAACGCATCTTCTGATGGGGAGGAACCAGACAGCAGATTCAAATGTTGTTCATAAATAGGTGGCATAACTGTCTGCGGAGGATTAAAGGCATAGTTCACTGAATAATTTAAATTCAATATCTACTCACCACTATGCCGATGGAGGTGTGGAAGTGTTTGCGTCTAAAAGACACTTTTGGAGTTTGAGGGGTAAATAGTTTCGCAGCCAAACCCAATACAATTGCCTCCATACAGCTACTGTGCGGTCCTCCCAGTGCCCGAGTTTATCAGTGGACGTTTAGACAAAAAACATGGTGTAAATGACGCCATTTCCAGTCAAATCTGAATGATTGTGCTTATGCACACTTGGATGATTACACAGGAGCAGTACAGAGGCATGTTATGTATTTTTTATAAGTCATTTTTTACATTTGAAGAATCCCCAGTTAAGTGAATTGTATTGGATTTTGCTGCAACGCTGTATACCCCACAAACTCCAAAAGTGTTTTGTGGACTCAAACACTAAACCCAACCCTCCATCGGCAAAATGGTGAGTAGATAAGTGAACTTCCTTTAAGCCTGCAAGATCTGAAAAGGTCTCCGCTCCTGCCAGTCCTGCAGCCTTAGAGCAAGGCACAGTCCCAGGTAAACATTCCGCCTTCCAGATGTCTGCAGCATGCATCAGCCCAAGACAAGACCAGACCTGTGACTCCTCCTTATCTCTACATGCCCCGGGCTCTGCCCGTCCTGGCTGCTAAGCTTCTGCAAACTGTCAGCAGAGTTTTAACTGTCAGGGGCCAAAGCAATGACACATCTCCAACACCATTTTTTTTTTTTTTTTTATAAAGGTCATCGGGTGAGTTGGGCTTGTCATGTCACATCTCGCTCTGGGCAAAAAACAAGTAGAAAGTTGTCTTGGTTTAATTAATGTGTTGTGATGTGACCAGCGCCAAAGAGAGTTAAGGAGAGAGAGAAAGCTGTTGCTGTGGTGAAATTAGTACATCTGTGAGATGTTTCTTATGAATCTGAGTGGCCGGTCGTTGAAGGGCTACTTTTGATGGAAAAGTAATGTATACAGTCTTAGTTTTGTCTGGTATTTGAACTGTTTAATAGTTAGCTCCCTCTACCTAGCTTTTATTTTAATTTAACTATTGCACTGCTGAGCGGACCGGGCTCTTCTTGTCCAACACCTTTCATTGTACTGTTGACCCAGCGATAACTTGCATAATACAAATAAAACTTGGAACTTGAAGATCTTTGTGCAGTGTGAGGAGTAGGGCTCACCTGTTGCAGAGCCTTGTCCAGGGGCTCAGCCTTGAGGATATCGTCCAGAGTCAGTCCTGTCTCCTCTTTACACTGGTCTGTCAGCTCCAAATTGTCTGGCTTGACAACACATCTGTGAAGCTTCCCGACCTGTGGAGGGATTTAACGTTTCATGGCGCAGGATGCAGCGTGAACACAAACATGCTAACTTGTGACAAAAAGTAGACTTAACACTATACACCCCACATTCAGAAAACTTTTTATATTTTGTATATATATATTTTTTCATATACACACTCAAACAATTGACAATGTAGCTGCTAAAGCAATTAATTGTCAATAAACGCGTTGACAAGCCAAACCAAGATGGTGTGTTTTCTCCATGAGGTGAAATGACACCCATCTCGTCTGCTCGTCAGATTTTGGTCGCACACCTGTGGAGAGGTGCGCTACCGACGCGTGTGGTAGCTAGCATGAGGCGGCTACAGACGTTCCAGGGAGCACACCATGTTGGTTTACATGTCTAACACGCTACAAGTACACACAATGCCAACACACACACTAAACAAGGAACCGTACAAAGAACGGGGTCAGAAAGGTCCATACCTTTTTCTCATGTAGATCCACAATTTGCCACACCAAGAGAATTATTTCCCTCTCATCCGAACCCAGTTTACCCCCATTTGCACCAGCTGTTGCCCCAAAGAACACCACCAGAGTATCACTGTGCGAAGCCATCAGGGACCACAAGGGTAAAAACTACAATTAGAGCAAAGATTCAAATAAAAATACACGAGGGTTCACCTTTTTCCAAGTGATAAGAGGAGCGAACAAAAGGGCTGGAAACTCAATTGAGGTACACGCAGAGAGAGAGAGAAATAAAGAAGGGAGATAATTTCCAGAGGAGCCACGGAGGAGTTTGCGGTCAGAGACTGTACCTGTCGCAGTACTTGAGTGTGTAGTATCCAGAGATACTGGTTAAACTGGTAAAGAAGGGAGGAAATCCGTGTTTCTTTCACGCCAACTCCATGACAAGCCCCGGAGTTTTTTTTCTTTTTCCTCCCCTCAGCTACCTGTGTGGCTCGGCCCCCTGGGCGAGGAGAGCCACAGCGGCGGCGCCTATTGGCTGGTTCCCAAAGGTAAAGGCGGGACGCTGAGGTGAGGGCTGTGATCTCATTGGTCGTTAACCGTTGGATCAGGAAGTAGTGCGGAGAATCGGCCTGTCTGTGAAACCCCCAGAGGCTGATGGTGGTTCACTGATAAAGAGTTAGGGAATATAAATGTTACAGGAAGGCCTTCATCTTTTGTTGCTGCTACTCATGTTTTTTTATCCTTGTCTTTTGCCATTACTTAAAAAATGATGTGGTATTATTTCACCTACTGTCTTTGATTTCTGATTTTGTATAATTACAATACTTGTCTTAGATTTCAACGACCCCATTTTGCTTTATTTAATTTGATTTGTGCAGCTCTTTGTAATAACAAAAAAAAACGTCTACGTAGTTATTATTTGTATTATCAAACATTTATCTACGAAGGTAATATTTGTTGTCTGTAGGAACCATGAATGAGTCAAAGAGGAATATTAACATTATTGTTATTTTGGTTATGATACAAGGTGTAATGGGGTTTATATTGTCGGGTATCATTTGCTATTTATTCTTTATATGTGATCATATTAATTTGGCAGGAAGTAGATCACATGAGATATGGGCGGGGTTATAGTTTATGTGAGCACCTGTTCACCTTTGTGGCGCGAGAGAGACGGGGAGAGGGGACTCTGTATATTTTGTTTACCGCTGCGTTATTTTCCGTTCGGTCACTGTGATTACTTTAATCTATGAGTTTGTGCACGTTACTATAAATAGATCATCTTTTATTTAATACAAGTTGTAACGCATTTTTACGGATTTCAATGATTTTTTGTTAGTTCGTCATTAAAAGTAATAGGCCCGACCTTAGCCTCTCAGCGACACGTTTGTTTTCTTGAAGTCACTACATTGTCTGTCCTCCCTCTTGTCTTGTGTGTTTGTGTTACAATTTGAAGAACTAGAATGGCACAAACCTCCACCAAGGCCCTATTGTCCACTTAAAATCAAACAGGCTGCACCAGATTGCACACACTCATAAATACTATAGTTCCATAAACATGTCGATTTTTTTCCAGTCCCCTTTGTGAAGCATATTCTGATTTAAAACTCTACAATGCACATGGGGAGACAAAACCCAGTGTGAGCAAACAGGTTTTGAGTTGCTGCAACAGATTAAGCATAATTCAATCTATAAGAAGAGTATGCTGTAATGTTTTGGCGACAACCTGGAAACCACAGTCAACTTTTGTTTTCAAACAGGTATGTGGGACAACAAGTGAGTCAGAGCACCTGCAGGGACCTACTTGATCTGTAGTGATGGAGCAGTTCCTCATTCACCCTCTAGAAATTACACTTTGATATACTTTATAACCATTTTCTCGTCTCACATATAAGTGCCTTACTTTTTTACAGTGCCTAGTGTTTTTTTATCTGGGAGCTGTTTTCCTCCTTTTGAAAAATATGTGGCAATTTCAAACAGCAACCGTTTACAATCTACTGCTTTTAATCGCCCTACAGGTCCTTACTGGTCTGGTGGATTTTTTGCTAGTCTTTGGCTCAATTCCCAGAATGCCATGTTTTGTTGCGACCGACACTCCCAGCTTTGCTCGCTATGGGCCATCAGACTGTGGTGAATGCAAGGCTTTTTGTCTGTTCACCTCCTTTCACTCGTTTTAATCCCCCAATTTCGAGAGTAAATCCCAGTGTCTCCTTCCTTGCGCATAAATTATTCTATCTGGCTGACCTGGTCCGGCAAATGCTTCAACTGAGATCTCAGACACAAGATATTTCTATCCAAAAAAGGCAAGGAACTTCTATCTTCTCAAAAAAAAAAGACTTTGTTTCAGCTGGTGTAATCTGCTGAAAAGTTAGACAGGAGAGAAGGGAACCTGTGTACTACTAAACTAGACTCAGTGTAGTTTTGCTCTGGTGCATGTGTCGAATTAGATTTTTGTAGTGTGAAGTTTTCCACTTGAGACAACCAAGATTGTGGCTCAACTGTCCCAATTGGCAGGTTTTGCCCAGGGGCTTACCTTCGGCTGGGGCATAGGAAATAATGGGTCAAATATACATGGATTACAGTAATCGCATTTCAAATTAAGTGATCCCTTAAACAATTACTGCAAGGAAAGTATTGAAGGAAAAGTTATTGATTGCCTTAACCATATTGTAAATCCAGCGGGTGTGTGCTTTGGAACTTTTACTACTTTTACTTGGGTAACAATGACACCATATCTTTAATTTACAAATAACTAAACCCAAAGTACAATGTGTTAATTCAATGACATAATACAGAGGCAGGTTATAGGAATAGGTCATCAATGGTAGTGGGTATGCTGGGCACATACCTCAATGCTAATTTTGTCTTATGTGCAAACTGCTTCCTCATTCTGTGAGAAAAAAGTCTTGTGCGTGAGGCAGTTTTCTTGTGCAATCTCGTCTGACACGCATTTGTGTTTGTCACACCCTTTTCACTCTGTAAATTTCCACCCTCACAGTTTAAATAATTATGACTCACTATTAATTAAGGGCTCCGAAAGATAGCGTCTAGCCCTGGTCACAGTGGGTTTGTTCAAGTTCAATTTCTTATCACAATGAACTGTCTTATTGTATTCAACACAACATACAAATGACAAAGATCTGAAAAATCGTTTGTATGAAATGTCAATTCTTCGATTCTCTTAAGACACTAAAAGCAACTGCCATGGTAACAACAATGCATTAGTATAATTATAGTAGTAGATAATATAGCCCTGCATTATGGTAGAGTTGAACTTAGTCAGTTTTTTTCTGATTGTCCGAACAGAGATTAATTTACATTATTCAATGATTTACTGTATATGCTTCTTATTAACAGCCCTATTGATACAAAATGTATAGGTATTATTAATAATAATGAATGACGCCAGACTGAAAAGATGGGAAAACCACCATAGTTCTAACACTGTGCTGTCAATGCCATCTACTGGTAAGTCAGTAGCAGGTCAGTAACAAGAGGTCTTGTCGTCATGGCAACACACAAACTGTCATTCAAGTTTGAGACAAACTCCAGATGCTATGACAATAATATCAATAGATAATTAGGTCACTGTTTTTCAGATAAAGTTAACAAATATCAGTAACCAAGCTGCGTCTTCAGACTGTTACAAAACATTGAGACATGATTCCTCTTTTTGCTGCTCTATACAGGGAACATGCAATTTTTCATTTTGCAATCTTTTCTTCAAGAGGAAGTTGAAAGCAGGACTGGGGTGCACCACTTAGACTATTGTTACCTGATTTGTCACGAGTACAAAATATTTTTACAAAAGTAAAAAAATTTGGATTCCATACGAGAGTAAAAAATGGCAGTATAGGCAACTTTAACACATAAATTCAGATGATCAGATTGTGTTGTATATGTAAAAGGTCCCCAGGACAGAACTAGATCACAATATAAAAAATTGCTTGCCAAACAGCGGCTATGAGCGAATGAAATATCCAATTGTGGTTAAGGCAGAGATAAGAATTAAGAGACGCAACCACAGGATTATCGGCTGACAACCTATTGTGCTTTGTATTATCATGTTTATCCTTGCGGACATCAATAACAATACTATATATTTGACAAAAACGTACCTTGAGACATTACAGTACAACTTTTTTAATACCAAATGACATAACTCTATGTACATAATATAGTGTTTTTATAAATACATGTTCACGATGTAAAAGCAAACCAAATCATGAAAAATGGGTAATTTGCAGATCTAGACGAGTATTGAAACAGATCAAGTGACATCCTGTTAATCTGTGTTGTGAAATTTAAAAATGCAACAAATAATGATATTTACACAGACACACGGAGCAGAGATGTACAACCTGTACAGTTTCAATATCAGGACGCATTATTTTCACACATTTTAATCAAGATGTCCATTTGGTCTTTTGACTCCAACACACACTCGGAGCTGTTGGTCAGATTGCTTTGTCTCTTAGACACAAAGGACATCTCTCTGTTGCCTTCGCCTGGGGATGTGCCGGAGATGTGTCGGAAGAGCTTCAGGATGCCGGTGTCACGCAGGGAGCTCCTGAAGGTGCGAGCTGCAAACATGTAGAGGAGGGGGTTTACAGTGCTGCTGATGAACACCATGGCTCCGGCGATGAAGATCATGGTGTCCCTGACGCCCTCCAGAGAGTTTGCTGCATCAGAATGGGAACCTTGGATGCCCAGGATGACTAGTGAGATGATATTTCCCAAGTGATGAGGTGTCCAACAAAGGCCAAACACGACTACAACGCTGGCAATGAGAACAGTAGACTTGCGCTTGGACTTGAAGGTCATCTGAGTAATCCGGCTGCACAGGCAGCCGTAGCAGACCACCAGTATGGAGAAAGGTATTATGTAGCCCACCAGTGTTTCCAGCAGCACACAGACCAGCTCCTGCGTCACAGAGGTGTACTCCCGATACAGACACTGCTCCTCACCAGACTCCGTATCCATAACCTGAGTTGGGATGATGGGGATGCTGAACAAGAATGCTAAACTCCACAGAGTCAGCAGTACTTTATCAAGAGCTTTTTTCCTTTTCCAGTCAGCTGAAGCAAAAGGATAACGCACAGCCAAAAAACGTTCCACACTCATGAGGGTGATGAGGAATACGCTGCTGTACATACAGGCTGTGATCACAAACACGATTGCTTTGCAGGAGGCCTCTCCAAACACCCAGGAGTGGGCCAGGGAGTAGATCCACAGAGGCAGGGTGATAAGGACCAGCAGATCCGCAACAGCCAGGTGCAGGATGAGAACCACGGTGTGGGAACGCTGCTTGATGTGTCTCAGGATGGTCCAGATCACCAGAAGGTTCCCTGGAACTCCAACCAGGAAGGACAGACCCAGTATCACACAAGCCGTTGCTGTTCCACCATCAAACTCCTCAGGGGCCATTTCCTCTGAAGGAGACAACTCAGCTGAGTGGTTCATGCTGAAAGTGTTTGTGCTGACAGTGGTGTCTGCATGAAAAGAAAACCAAAGTGCTGTACAAGCAAGTCTTCACTTCCCTTTTAGGAAAGAGTGCACAGGGTTTCCTCCCAGGCCTAGACATGGAGAGGTGATTCATTCATGCATCATCCGTCCATTTTTCACCTCAGATCATACATTCGGATAAAGAAACAATGTGTTTAGAAGACCTTCAAATAAAGAAAACATGGCTAGATTTAGTTTGATCCAAAAAATAAGATTGAATCAGATTCTCAATCAGACAGTGAGACATTAGAGGCAATTTAATGACCATGTTGTCAAGATTTCTTGATATATGTAAAATTATTTATAAATAAAGAACCACAGCAAGAGTGTGATTGTCCATACTGTATAAGAAGGTTCAAAAGCAATGTACATGTTCCCGATGATTAAAGCCTGAATAATGAGATGTGACTTTTTTACAGGCCATTGCTTTTCAACTCCTGTTACACCACTTTTCAGACTGTGGGGAGGACAGTGAAACTGCAAAGACTTCCTGATGTGTGTGAGCGAGTACCTGAATTAGAATGTAAGCAAATTTTGTTTGAAGCCCTCGATTGTAATGCATATTTAATATTTGATTTAAAACTCAATATGGTTTATGGAAATCAAATATTACAGTGACGTTTTTTTGTAAAACTTATGAATATTTCTTGTCTCTTTTGCATTTAAACTTTTGTATGCCTTCATTTACTACCACCACTTATATTAACAACTGCACTGTATATATACTTATTATATCTACACTACCTACTTCTATTGCTGCTAGTCTTGTATCAATGCTATTCATATTCCGTAACTATTTCTTACTGTACATATCTTGTTTATTTACATATTCAACTTTACATTTGCACTTACTCTGCACTTTTACTGCTTTTTCGCACTTCTGGTTAGATGCTGCATTTATTAGAGATAACGAACTGCATTTCGTTATCTCAGTACTTGTACTCTGTGAAATGACAATAAAGTTGACTCAATCTAATGACAGCCAGTGGCTGTTTTCAAGTTTTCAAAATATAACGTTCTTGCTAATGTTATATCTCAAAAGCCTTCAGGGGATATTTTATTTGCACCAGACACATACACTTGGACTCAAGGAGGAGTCCAAGTAGTTAGTGGTCAAGGGTCAAATGTCAAGGTCACAATGGCCTCATAAAACATGCTTTGGGCTTCTTAACCATGATCTCAAATCTGCCTTTAGGGAATTTCTTTAAAAGTTAATAGTTGTCACTTGGACTCAAAGATGAACTAATTCAATTTCAGTGGTCAAGGGTCAAGTTGACCTCATATTAGTCTGGAATGAAAAAAAGTATGTAGACTTCAATAGCATTGGAGGGAGAGGCATACAATCGCAGGGTGGTAATTTGAGTTTCCACAAATGAATAATTGCTCTTATTTGGGCCTATTTTAACCCCGTGAGGCAAGACATTATTTTAAAGGGGCACTCCCTTGGATCGAAATAAGATAGATTGATACACAGATTAAATTTTTAATAACAACCATAAACTGAATCTCTAGCATTTTCCAAGAATACTGATTTAGAGAAAAGACATTACTGAACATCATTAATTGTGGCATACACAGTACACATTACACAACACTAAAGGCCACATAAAATTGTCAGAACATTTCAATCACCATAATAAATGAGTATAAGATTTGAGGAACACATAAACGGTACAGTTCCGTTTGTTTACGGAACTGTACCAAAGTTGAAAGTTAAACAAGGATGGGAGAATATGGTGACCTTTAACAGTACCTATCATCAACCACACCTAAGCTATTAAACCATCAGATCATAAACAGGCTTTGATTATAAAGGTCCATTATTCAATGGAGAAGACAAAGTTCACATTTTACAGGCATATCATTTTCTGGGATTCTTTTTTTCTCACACTGGTCTGACATCAGCTCTACCTGTGGATTTGCTGCCCTCTGGCTTGTCTGCTGCTGTACTCCCAGCTCCATGAGTCTGTTGGCGTGAGTTGCCATTTCCTTGAACAGCCTGACCATTCGGGAATCCTCGAGATTACCTCGCAAGTTCCTCGCAAATAAGGCGTAGAGCACAGGATTCAATGAACTGTTGATGAATACAAGGGCACCGGAGCAAAGGATAAAACTCGCTGGCACACAATCATAGTCACTGCCTGACTTAAAGATGCAAACCAGATCCATGATGTTGATGATGTGGTAAGGAAACCAGCACAGAAGGAAGGCTATAACAACTGTGTGCACGAGAACCAAGGATTTCTGCTTTGTGTTGTATCTCATTCTAATGAGTTGAGCTGTCACTAGACAGTAACAGATACTAATGATGATGAAAGGAAAAAAGAAGCCCCCAAAGGTCTCCAGGCACAACATGATGATTTCTTGAGTCACAGAGCTGAATTCCCTGACAAAACACTGCTTACTTCCATCATTTTCATCCAAAGACTGGGTGAGTAAGACAGGTGCTCCAACAAGGATAGCAAGGAGCCACAAAAGTACCAGACACCGGTTCATCGATCTCTTAGTCATCCAGCGCATTGTTGAAAATGGATGGCAGATGGCTAGAAAGCGCTCCACACTCATGAGAGTGATGAAGAAGATGCTGCTGAACATGCACACACTGATGATGTACACCAAGGCTTTGCAGAAGGCCTCTCCAAACACCCAGGAGTAGACCAGGGAGTAGATCCAAACAGGCAGGGTGATAAGGACCAGCAGGTCTGCAGCGGCCAGGTGCAGGATGAGCACCACGGTGTGGGAACGCTGCTTGATGCATCTCAGGATGGTCCAGATCACCAGAAGGTTCCCTGGAACTCCAACCAGGAAGGACAGACCCAGGATCACACAAGCCGCTGCTGTCCCAACGTCAAACTCCATAGTGGCCATTTCCTCTGAAGGAGACAACTCAGCTGAGTGGTTCATGCTGAAAGTGTTTGTGCTGACAGTGATGTCTGCATGAAAAGAAACCAAAGTCCTGTACATGGAAGTCTTCACTTCCCTTTTAGAAAAGAGTGCACAGGGTTTCCTCCCAGGCCTAGACACAGAAAGGTGATTTATTCATGCATCATCCGTCCATTTTTCACCTCAGATCATACATTTGAATAAAGAAATAATTGTGTTTAGAAGAGTTTCAAATAAAGAAAACATGGCTAGATTTAGTTTGATCCAAAAAATAAGATTGAATCAGATTCTTAATCAGACAGTGAGACATTAGAGGCCATTTAATGACCATGTTTTCCAGATTCCTTGATATATATAAAACTCTTTCTAAATAAAGAACCAAAGCAAGAGTGTGATTGTCCATACTGTGTAATGTAAAAAGAAGGTTAAAAGCAATGTACATGTGCCCGATGATTAAGTCCTGAATAATGAGATGTGACATTCAGCACATGTGACTTTTTTACATGCCATTGCTTTTCAACTCCTGTTACACCACTTTTCAGACTGTGGTGAGGACAGTGAAACTGCAAAGACTTCCTGATTTGTGTGAGCGAGTACCTGAATTAGCATATAAGCAAATTTGGTTTGGAGACCCTTATTGTAATGTATATTTAATATTTGATTTAAAACTCAATATGGTTTATGGGAAAAAATATTACAGTGACGTTTTTTAAAAAATTATTAATATTTCTTGTCTTATCTTACCACCAATACTTATACTAACACCTGCACTTTATATATACTTATCATATCTAAACTACCTACTTCTATTGCTGCTAGTCTTGTATCAATACTATTCACATTCCATATCTATTTCTTACTGTACATGTCTTATTTATTTACATATTCAACTTTACATATGCACATACTCTTCACTTTTACTGCTTGTTCGCACTTCTGGTTAGATGCTAAACTTCATTTCGTTGTCTCAGTACTGAAAATAAAGTTGAATCTAATCTAATCTAATGACAGCCACTGGCTAGGGTCAATATGTTTTCAAGTTTTATGTCCCTCCAACCGTCCCCTTCTTGTGACTGTGATATGTCCAAAAGCCTTCAGAAAATATTTAATTTGCACCAGACACATACACTTTGTCTCAAGGAGGAGTCCAAGTAGTTAGTGGTCAATGGTCAAATGTCAAGGTCACAATGGCCTCATAAAACATGCTTTGGGCTTCTTAACCATGATTTAAAATCTGCCGTTGGGGAATTTCTTTAAAAGTTAATAGTTGTCACTTGGACTCAAAGATGAACTAATTCAAATTCAGTGGTCAAACGTCAAGTTGACCTCATATGAGTCTGGAATGAAAAAAGTATGTAGACTTCAATAGCATTGGAGGGAGAGGCATACAATCGCAGGGTGGTAATTTGAGTTTCCACAAATGAATAATTGCTCTTATTTGGGCCTATTTTAACCCTGTGAGGCACGACATTATTTTAGAATGGCACTCCCTTGGATCGAAATAAGATAGAATGATACACAGATTAAATTTTTATTAACAACCATAAACTGAATCTCTAGCATTTTCCAAGAATACTTATTTTGAGAAAATGAAATGACGCATCATTAATTGTGGCATATACAGTACACCTTACACAACACTAAAGGCCTCATCAAATTGTCAGAACATTTCAATCACCATAATAAGTTAGTATAAGATTTGAGGAACACATAAACGGTACAGTTGTTTACAATGACATCTAAAGTTGAAAGTGAAACAAGGATGGGAGAATATGTTGACCTTTAACAGTACCTATCATCAACCATCCCAAGCTATTAAACCATCGGATCATAAACAGGCTTGGATTATAAAAGTCCATTAATCACTGCAGAAGACAAAGTTCACATTTTAAAGGCATGTCAGTTTCAGGGATTCAGTTTTTCTCACACTGGTCTGACATCAGCTCTACCTGTGTATTTGCTGCCCTCTGGCTTGTCTGCTGCTTTACTCCCAGCTCCATGAGTCTGTTGGCGTGAGTTGCCATTTCCTTGAACAGCCTGACCATTCGGGAATCCTCGAGATTACCTCGAAAGTTCCTCGCAAGTAAGGCGTAGAGCACAGGATTCAATGAACTGTTGATGAATACAAGGGCACCGGAGCAAAGGATAAAACTCGCTGGCACACAATCATAGTCACTGCCTGACTTAAAGATGCAAACCAGATCCGTGATGTTGATGATGTGGTAAGGAAACCAGCACAGAAGGAAGGCTATAACAACTGTGTACACAAGTACCAAGGATTTCTGCCTGTCGTTGTATTCCATTCTCCTGAGTTGGGCTGTCACTAGACAGTAACAGATACTAATGATGATGAAAGGAAAAAAGAAGCCCCCAAAGGTCTCCAGGCACAACATGATGATTACTGGAGTAACAGAGCTGAATTTCCTGACAAAACACTGCTTACTTCCATCATTTTCATCCAAAGACTGGGTGAGTAAGACAGGTGCTCCAACAAGGATAGCAAGGAGCCACAAAAGTACCAGACACCGGTTCATCGCACTCTTAGTCATCCAGTGCATTGTTGAAAATGGATGGCAGATGGCTAGAAAGCGCTCCACACTCATGAGAGTGATGAAGAAAATGCTGCTGAACATGCACACACTGATGATGTACACCAAGGCTTTGCAGAAGGCCTCTCCAAACACCCAGGAGTAGACCAGGGAGTAGATCCACACAGGCAGGGTGATAAGGACCAGCAGGTCGGCAGCGGCCAGCTGCAGGATGAGCACCACGGTGTGGGAACGCTGCTTGATGCATCTCAGGATGGTCCAGATCACCAGAAGGTTCCCTGGAACTCCAACCAGGAAGGACAGACCCAGGATCACACAAGCCGCTGCTGTCCCAACGTCAAACTCCATAGTGGCCATTTCCTCTGAAGGAGACAACTCAGTTGAGAGGTTCATGCTGAAAGTGTATGTGCTGAAACTGGTGTCTGCTTGAAAAGAAAACCGAAGTGCTGTTCAAGGAAGTCTTCACCTCCCCTTAAGGAACGTCATCTCAATTTAAGAGATATAAATCTGATTGCACGTATATCTCAGTCATGTACTGATTTACTTAGCATGACACAAAAAAAGTTCAAAGGGTCTTTTACAATGTTTTGGCTTCAGTAGCAATAAACTAGTCTTTAGTTTAACTTTCTTGTCCTATTTCTATTTGACATGAGACTGTAGGTTTAAGTGTTAGACTAGAGTTCATTCAAGTTAATTATTCATTCTTCCAACATTTCAACGTGTAATTTTTAAACTGGACATTTCATGATTTAAATGTCACCGGATAAATCTACAGTGATATCACAGCAGATGAAGAGGAAGAAAAACACGCGCGTCACTTTATTTTTTACACATCACGTGCCATGCAAATAAAAGACATGCACATCAAGACAAAAGGCCATGCAAATAAGTTATTTTTTAAGCTCACGGAAATAAAATATTCATCTAAAAAATTCCATCAACACTTTCTTGACAAAGCCCCCAAAAATTGAGTTTTTAGTGCATGGCTACCATTAAGATAATCCTTTTATTTTTGCCGGAAACATGTTGACGTAAGAACAGAAATGAAATCCCAGATCATGGATGTGGTCTTCGTGTTGACGGAAGTCTTGATCTCTCGAACAGTAGAAACCCAGACATTGATCGAGAGGTCAGGGGAAAGTTGTCGTGACGACGTAGTTACGATGCGCAGCTCCGACAGCCCCCCCCCCCTCCCTCCCCCTCCCAGCTCAGCTGCCTGCTCGGTGGAATAAACAAGACGATGTTGTCAACTCCGCTGTTCCCGGTGCTGCTGCACTGAAAGTACAACACGGAACACGGCGAGTGACGCTGGACACCTTCTCTAACCAAGCCCGCGACGACCTGTGAGTGACGATCTGGGACCAGCTCGATGTCTGGGGCTTGTTAACGGGGGTCGGCTTTGTGGCCAACGTTAGCTGACAGCTAGGCTAGTGCTAGCTAGCGTTAGCCAGGTGATAAGCTAACGGGAGGGGCGTGAGCTGCTTTTGTTCAGCGTTAGCGCTACGGGGGTGTTTATGTAAGCGCGTTCGATCGCCGATTCAATACGCTTTAATTTACACATATACTAACAGTCTTGAGCTAGCACGCAGGAGGCCGACCAGAGAGGGAGGTTGTCAATGGTTAACGTCAATCTGCTAACTTCCTGGAAACTACCATGGCAATCTTTCATTCGTGTGTCAACTGTCAATTTCCACAATCGTCGTTAATTCACACATCGGCACGATTTAACAGCTATCCCGTGCTACCACGTTTGCGTTTGTGTAACAACTACACTGAGTTGAGTAATAAAGTTTGGCCGACGTCGGCAAACTCTCCTCTGCCCTTACAGGTTGTTTGAGTTCTCTGATCAGGACAGACCCCGTTTCTACGCGTCGAGAAGAAGAGGAGCTCACAGGCTGCGATGCCTCTGCTGTTTCTGGAGAGGTTTCCATGGCCCAGCCTGCAGACCTACACAATCCTGAGTGTGGCTCTGCTCGCGGGCAGCATCTTCAGCGCCTACAACACTGTCACTGACCCAGGCTTTGGGGCCTTGGAAGCCGATGAAACCCAGGCTGCCCCAGGGGTGGATCTTGAACTTCTGAATAATGATTTTAGTGACACGGAGCTGGCGACCACTGTGCTGTGGTATCTTGCCACTGACAGTCTCTTTGTATGGGTGAGTGTTGTTTCCTTAAAGACCTTGCATTGCTCCAGAGAAAATAAACAACTAACTGCCACTCTGCTCTCGTGCTCCTCCAGGTGCTAGTCAACACATTCTGCTGCTCTTTGATGTTATTCGCCAAAATGATTCAGTACGTGGTGTTCGGCCCACTGAGAGTCAGCGAGAAGCAGGTGAGTCTGTTAAAAGGAGGTCTGTCAAACAGCCTGGGGTTGTCAACCTCTAAGCCTATTGCAACTCAAGTGTAGACCTTCTAGAAATTAACTTGCTAATGTGCTCTGTGTTTACTCCTCAGCACCTGAAAGACAAGTTCTGGAACTTCATCTTCTACAAGTTTATTTTCATTTTCGGCGTGCTGAATGTGCAGACAGTGGAGGAGGTGGTCATGTGGTGTTTGTGGTTCTCTGCACTGGTCTTTCTCCACCTCATGGTTCAGCTCTGCAAAGACCGATTTGAATATGTAAGTTCTAGAAACAACACCTTTCTTTTTTGACTCTCTCCAGGGCTCCCTCGTTCATGACGTCCTCATATGAAAATCTTAGAATAAACTAATTTATTATTATTTTCCTTTTTGCTATAGACTATTCAAGCACTTTGTACATTGCAATGTAGATTCAGGCACTGGAAATGGCCAGGATGGCATTAAGCAGGTTTAAGGGCTAAACATCCCTCAGTGAAACCTTTAGCTGTTTAGGATCCATAGCAAACAAGATAGGTCTAGACCCACATTCTTTGTGACTGCCTTTTTATTCATAAATTCTAAGAGTAAGTACAATGCGGCAGAAAGTCCGCTGTTTAATGACACCTGCTCAGTGCAAATACAAACTTTAATAAAGAGTTCACAAAGTGTACTGAGCAACTTCAAAAGTTTGAAGAATGACTGAACTCTGTTCACCTCAGAGTCTATAAATAGTTCCATTGGACTGGTATGTTAGCCTACTGATACAGTTTCACTAACTACATTGACGTGACCCTGTATCAGGTTGTGCCCTGCATCTTGGGCAAAACAAAATATCAGATTTATTCAGCTCCCTGCAAGCAACGACATTTAAAACTGCCATGAAACTGGTATGTTTCCTGTGATGTAATGTTAACTGGCTTTGTGTAACATGAGGCCATTTCTGACTGCCGGTCTGCAGAATCTATACCAATGTATGAGTGTAAACGTCTCCCTTTAGGGTTGAAGTCTGTCAGTTGTCTGCGCCCGGCTTTCTTTCGTTTATCTGCTTCTGTGGGTTCTAGCTTTGGGGGAGTAACATAAACGCTAAAGATGATAGATGGGTCTGTGAGTGTGTAAACCTTGTTAAACAATTTCACCTGAAAAGTGGTCTACACACTCTAGAGCTGTAGTTTCACAGTCTTACGCAATCTTCTTTCTGACCATGGACTTTATGTGGATAATGTGTGAGGAGTTTATTGATTTTAAAATAGGTTGTGTAAAATTTGGAAGGGAAAAGTCCGAGCTCTTAGTCTTTCTCTCAGGTCCTACAGTAGAAATGCTCTTGGAGTTTGGCCCTGATGCTACTGGTTCTCGTTGCTGTGTGATTAGTGCTGCATGACTGTGTGTAATCAAGTTAAACTAAGAAACACTTGCTTTCCATCCGCTGAATGTTTCTCAAACATCTACATTCATATTGTGTTAGTTTATGTTGTCGTTGTTGTCTTTGTCTACTGAAGCCCACTAGAAATTCCCAAATAAGATAAACTAGTCAATTTTATTTGTATCTTGTATATAAGGTCAAAGAAAACTTCACATCCCATTTCTTCTCCACAGCTTTCGTTCTCCCCCTCCACTCCCATGCACAGCCATGTGCGAGTGCTCTGTCTGCTGGTCTCTCTTCTGTTGGACTGCTGTGGCCTCGCTGTGGTCTGTGGTCTGCTAGGAGCATCCCATGGCATGCACACTCTCTCCTTTATGGCAGCCGAGGTGAGAGTCTGGTGCCACAACTGTATAAAAATGCCTAAACTATGTAAAAATGCACTTAGATCATGCTAACCAAATATTCTATTTGAAGTCTGTCATATTTTGGATGGTTATATATTTTATCTACTTAATCTTTGTACTTTTTTCTCCAGTGTCTGCTGGTGACTGTGCGTACTGGGCATGTCATCATGCGGTAAGTCTCCTTAAAGACTCCTCACACAAGCACACTCATGCACACACCGCAGCAGGACAGATGACTTAGCCCCTACAAATTTGGAATCAAGCTGATGTTTTCCTTTGGTTCCATTAGCCCCAGTATGAAAGGTGTCTTTGTCCCAAAGAAGGTGGCTAGGACTTAGGACAACTCTAAATAACTAAAATCAGCTGAGGCCCTTATGGATTCATTAGTGTGGCTCTATATTCGGGAAACTGGTTTTGTCACTAGTAGAAACGTAGCTTCTGCACATGGTGATGTTTACTTTGACCCTAATAGAAAATCTTGATTTATGTTTTACTTGCCTCACAACAGCTTTGGCCTTTTTAACTATTTTGTCTTATTCAAGCATTTTGGCTTAATTGTCTAGGAACAATGAGCTTGTATTTCCTTTCGTTACACTCTTTACTCTCTGTTCCTCTGCTATCTAGATAGATTGGTCAGATTTGTCAAATTTGGTCTTACTGATGGCAGTGATGGTTGTGCTATTGCGTTGTTTATACTTTGTAAAGTAATTTTGATTCATGAACTCATTTTGTTCCAATTGGTGGATCACCCACAACTGTGTCAGTACAGTCTATATCACTTGTAAATCATTGAATGCAATACCGTCAAAAAGATCTTGGTTGTAAATTGCGATTTTGAATGTCTAAAATCATATATCTTGGCTGCTGTATGGAAAATTGTTGCTTGCAAAATGTTTCTGAATGTGATTGTGGGCTGACAGGAAATCCTATATATTTGTACACTAAAAGTACGCCTGGTACAACAGTTGGCACCAGGGGTGTGATTAATTGATCATTAAGAATTTCGTCTGACATTATTTTTTTCATCGATGAAACTATTGCATGTTCGCTATGTGGCAGGAGGTCGGAATATCCGAGTTGCCCTGAACGCAACACAGCAAGGATGAGGGCAGTTGGAGGAAGCAGCCCGGGGCTAGCCTCCGCTGCTCGCATCATGTCCACACACAGACCCTCAGTCCACGGGGAAGGGAACCCGGACAGACCCGGGTCGAGCAAGCTCTCAGCGGCTAGCTGCTCTCTCAGCGGGGCTTAAGAGTAAAGCAGCTCATATTTTCTAGTGTAACCATTGAACGGATCCCGTTTAGCTGCCACAAGAGTTGTTCAAACAGGTATTAGATTGTACAAGTATTAAAATGGTAAATTAAAACAGACACAACAATTAAATAAGATTGTTGAATTTAACTAGGCGAACCCTGCAGAAACCCTGTAAATATCACCTGTGTTTAAAGAGTTGTGCGTGTCCTCAGGTACTCCATTCATCTGTGGGATCTTAACCACCCAGGCACTTGGGAGAGTAAGGGGACTTATGTCTACTACTCAGACTTCATCATGGAGCTGGCCATGTTGTTTCTGGACCTCATGCACCATATCCATATGCTGGTAAGATACACTGAAGGTTCAGAAACATGTGATGTTATGAAAATATAGCGTGTCCTGTTCTCTTGATAGTTCCCTAAACGTCTCCCTTTTCCGTCTCTCGTTAGCTTTTTGGTAACATCTGGCTGTCCATGGCGAGCTTGGTCATCTTCATGCAGCTGCGGTATCTCTTCCATGAGGTCCAGCGTCGCGTTCGCCGACACAAGAATTACCTTCGTGTCATCAACAACATGGAGGCCATGTGAGGCTGTGTTTTATTTGACTGTTTCCTCCTTTTTGTTTTATGTAGTTATTTCTAACTTGTAGCTTTGTACTTAGTCGATCGTCACTTGTTTCTTCATTATTTTCCTATTCTGTGAACTTTTAATGCAGGTTTGCTGTTGCTACTGCCGAGGAGCTGACAGCTAATGACGACGACTGTGCAATCTGCTGGGACACCATGCTGACGGCACGAAAACTACCCTGCGGCCATCTCTTCCACAAGTAAACTGATTTTAAGGAGTTGCTCACATGCAAGGGATGGTTGCGGTATCATTTACATGGGGCTCCTTATCCTAGAAACTGTTTTATTTTGGAGGTATAATAAAGATGTCTAAAGTAGAGACCACACCGGAACAGTTATCTCTTTCATAGTAATATGAATTTCATTGTAAATATACTTTTCTGATAATATAAGAGCAGTTTGGTGAATGTTCTTCAGCAAGATTCCCTGCACGGATCCTGATATTTAGCAACAGAATACATGTCTTGACTCTTAAATGAAAGCCAAGTCTTAGTACCATAATAACATGTTTGATCTGTGGGTCTGTTCTTCCAGCTCTTGTTTGCGGTCGTGGCTCGAGCAGGACACATCATGCCCAACATGTCGGACATCCCTGAACATCAGTGGCGATAGGGGCCCAGCGAGAGGCCAGCCGCAGGGCGCAGGTCTGGGGGACAACGCCGGCCCCGGAGGAGCCGCTCCAGAAGCCAGACCACACATCAACCATCACAACCACTTCTTCCACTTTGATGGTGAGTCTTTCAGACACTGATCCAATGACGAATGTGGTTGTGCAGTTACACTCCACAGATCGGCTGTGTGTGACAATCACTTATTCAACCCACATGTTCCCCTGTAGGATCTCGCATTGCCAGCTGGCTGCCCAGTTTCTCAGTGGAAGTAATGCACACCACCAATATCCTGGGCATCGCTCAGGTCAACAACAACTCCCAGCTCATGGCCATGGTGAGTTCAAGTTTACAGTCTGACGAAGTTTTCGATTTTAAGAGAGATGACAAAGATAGCAGTTGGAACCAGGTATGGGTATGAGGCTGCTCTTGGCTGCATGGCTCATTCAGCCTTCTCCTTCTCTTCTCCTTCTCTTCCACAGTATGGTACAGGGTATTATCCATCAAATTAAGCTAGCCTAACTTGAACTGCAGCCAACCATTCAGGGATGATTGTAACCAAATAATCATGTGACACGGTTGGAAGATAATAAAATAGGTGTTATATGTAATACTGCCAAATCCATGAAGTGATGTTTGCTCTAACATCAACCCTACTGGCACTACAAGAATATTTTTAATCCAACTGATTTGGTAGAAACTGTTAGTTATTAAATATGCCGAGAAGTTGAGGTCTTCTGAAAGGTTTCAATCGCTCAACACTGTTTGCATAAGACCTGCTTGTGTCATTTTCTGACTCCTTGTCTATGTAACGTCTGGTCATCAGGCCCATCAGATCCAGGAGATGTTCCCTCAGGTGCCATCCTACCTGGTGATGCAGGACCTGCAGTTGACCCGCTCTGTGGAGGTCACCACTGACAACATCCTGGAGGGACGCATCCAGGTACCCTTCACAACACAGGTCAGTTAATTTAGGCCTAAATGTTGCAGAGGGAGCCATTTAAATTTTTACATGAATGCCTATGAAAATACTCCCCTGGCTTTCTTTCAAATGGGTCAGAGGAAGAATGGGTCACACTGTCTAACATTATTTATTTCTTAGGCCATAGAGCGCTCCCCTATACAGGGGAACAATGCAGGAGAGGAGCAGGCAGGGTCCAATGGGGCAGCAGAGCAGGAAATCAACGAGGTAGACAGCCTGGAGGTCAGAGGAGGTCGCTTCTCTAAGTCTGCTGAGGAAAGGCAGAAGATGCTAATGCAGAGGAAAGATGAGCTGCTCCAGCAAGCTCGCAGGTTGGTACACTGCTGCTTTGAGGGATTTTTCTTTAACCCACTGGCTTGAGTGCTTGAAATGTCACTACAGTCTTTGAAGCCAGGACTAATGTTGAAGGCTTTTTTGTTTTGGTTACCCAATTGTAAAGAGATTAAAGTGATAATGTAATTTATTCACACATGATAAGGATTCCTAGCTGACTTGTTTTCCTAGTATCTTGCATTCCATCATATCTTCACATTTTCACTGCTTCCCCATAGGAGATTCCTGAACAAGGGTCCAGAGGATCAGGACGAGGATTTGCCTGGACTGGAGGAGGACATTGTCCCAGAGTTGGACTCGAGTGTCCTGAGACGTAGAATCGTGGCAGCAGCTGCAGAGGGACGCATGCAGATCCAGCTAAACCCCTCACCCTGATGCAAAGATTGGCTTCAGCTGAAGAGCCTAAAACATCATCATCCCATGAGGCAAAAACAGAGCTCCTTCAACCTCTCCCCCGTCAATGGTCACCATCTATTCAACCCTCTAATTAAAATGCATTGCAAACATGGCCTTTGGACCGTTCTGAGCTGCCTAAATTAGGTGGGACTACTGTGAATAGCCTCTGCATCACTGATACAAGCCTGAGTATTTGGAGCATTATATAAATTGATGGGTGCAAGTTAAGAAATGCAATGCTGCATTGCCCTTTACTCTCGTGCCATACATTGCTACCACCAGCTTCCATAGAGTCAGTGTCTGCTGTGGGAGATGAGCATGCTTTGTATTCAGGAGATCCAAGTCTTTCATGAGGAGGGTTTGAAGGTGTTATTATTATTCGAAAAAGCTACTTTTTGGGTCCTTGTTTGTTTTCCTTTTAAAAAATTGTTTTTCACACTTTTTGCTCATGGCCGAAAGCTTCGTATTGTGGACGGAGAAACTCGGCTGACGTATTTTTGTGTTATTTTACGAGTTTCAACTGTGAATCAAGTGTAGGCTTATTTCTTACCTTTGAGTAGGAGAATGTCACTTTAGTATTGTTCAGCCTTTCAGTCAAATATGAATGTCTCTATCAAAGCAATGCTGCAGTGTTGTTTTTGACCCAAACGGGTTGTTCTGTATTTAGTGTGTATTAACACCCAGTGCAAATAGGTTTTCATTTGTTGTCTAACACAAGGAGGGAGTTCACGTGTAATTATTTGTTTTGTAAAACTGGCCCCAGATAAACAGAGGGGATATATCACATTTTGTACACAAACCATAGTTCTCGTCTTTTTCATTTTCTTATATTACTCACTGCTGTTGAGTTGTGAAAATATTCTTGTCAGTTGAGAATTGCCAACCAGGTCTGATTTCTTTTGAACTTGTGCAGAAATAGCTAAGTCTGTAGCAGTTGGACTTGCTCCTCAGTATTTCGAGGATGTTTTGCTGCTTTTTCAACAGTGTTCAGAACGTTAGGTGACGCCTCTTGGATGAGCAGCAACATGATCTCAGTAACTTAACACAAATCACCATGTGTTTGCTAATTATAGATCTAATATATATTAATCAGGTGAATGACTGAGAATCTTATTGAAGTTTTGGAGGGGGTGTTTTTTGTTTGTACAGCCTTTGTCTACTCACATTGAGAAGTGCTAACTGAAACATACCAGCAGGGAACATAATCATCCTCTGCTAAAAGACTTTTTACAGAAAGTAACTTGGGTGCTGTCAATTTACACTGAATCTGTAGCTGGTTGAGACGTGTTGACGGACACAAAGACGGACACTGACACTGTGTGTATTATAAGTGTTTGATTTCTTCGATTACTGTGCGAGGGAAGTTGGGGGGGAGGTTTGCATGAATCCAGACAAGTGCTTTTGTTTGCTTCCACTTTATCCCAAAGAGCAGCCCACAAACTTCCTCAAGAAGCTGATGTGTTGTGATATTGATTGTGTGTTTTCATTTTATTGCTCAAACTCTGTTTGGGGGTGTTGTAACAAATATTGGATTTAGATTTCAAGTTTTCAGTTATTTAAATATTAAAAAAAAGGACGGTTTTATTTTCATTTTCAGTTTGTCTTCCTGTTCCTTAACATCTTTGAATATCCATGATATATTTTCCAAATCATGGGTTATCTTTCATAACCATGTCTTATTTAATCAAAACCTAAATACCTATTTGGACTGAGCTTTCCTGTAATTGTGTGCCTAAATTAAGAATGGTTTGGTAATGGATGATTTCTGTAAATCTAGTTTTTGTAAAATATGTCAATACAAAAGACTCAATAAATAGAGCTTCTACGGCTTTTTAACTAAAGAGGGTGAACATGTCATCTTTTGTGTGTTTGTCTGTTTTTGTGTGTGTGTGTGTGTGTGTGTGTGTGGACCTTCATCTGTTTATACAGTCAAATTATGTGGACGTACTTCCATATGGAGACCAAAAGCAAGTAAATAGATGGATAACGAAGAGTCATGGAGACATGACTGTGTGTTGGATTGTGTCAAAGTCAAATATTCGTTTGGTTTTTGGGCTGATGTGCAGTTGAAGTAATTCGTCATACATCTCTCTGATCTCTGGTCTGACTCTGATGTGTATCGCTGACTAATCTTTGACAATCCAAACCTCCTTCTCCGGGATTTCTCCTGAGCGTCTGACGTCGTTCGGGCTCCACCTCAGCGCCCGGCATGTTTTGCCACGTCAGGCATGAGACCGCTCCTCGTCACCACGTCATGCGGAAGCAGCGGCAGCAGCAGGCAACACCCACGCTGCTCCGCCGACCATGTAGCCCAGCCTCCCTCCGTACCAGCATCTCACCGGGCCGTCGTCGTGCGTCCCCTCGGTCTGTGGGAGCTCCGCTGCACCGTGCCTCTCTTCTCCCCGTGCTCCTGTCACCGGTAAGATCTCAAACTAGATCTCTGGCTAGCTGCTTAGCATGGGCTAACCCCCACGGGAGGAGCGCTTGTTGGACTGCAGTAAAGTGAGCCGTCATCTGAGAAGCCAGCCGCCACCGGATTTTTTTGTGCGCGTCTACTTGTGGCTTTACGGTAAAATAGCTTGGTTGGCTGAAACGGCCTAAAATTACTACAAATACAACTTTATTTTTATTTTTTTTATTTTTCAAACCTTCATGGCGTATCTGCTCATGTAACTTATCATGTATTTTTACTGCAAATTAAAGGGCAAGTCTATAAAAAATCAACAATGTGAACATAATGTAACTATATTTGGATGCTGATTAAAAATATTCCTTGAGAGGTTATAAGCTACTTTAAGTGGATTCCTGTTCATGGTGTCTCTGACTATGCTGATATATATTTTTGTGTACTTTTACTGCAGAATTACTGAGAAAATTAAAAGGCAAATCTGTGAAAGTGGCCCAATGGATTCATAATGTTGCCATATTTGGATGCTAATTAAAAATATTCCTTGAGAGGTTATAAGCTACTTTAAGTGGATTCCTGTTCATGGTGTCTCTGACTATGCAGACATATATTTTTGTGTACTTTTACAGCAGAATTACTGAGAAAATTAAAGGGCAAATCTGTGAAAGTGGCCCAATGGATTCATAATGTTGCCATATTTGGAAGCTTATTAAACAAATTCATCGAGAGGTTATAAGCTATTTCAAGTGGATTCCTGTTCATGCTGTCTCTGACTATGCTGACATATAGTTTTGTGTACTTTTACTGCAGAATTACTGAGAAAATTAAAGGGCAAATCTGTGAAAGTGGCCCAATGGATTCATAACGTTGCCATATTTGGAAGCTTATTAAACAAATTCATCGAGAGGTTATAAGCTATTTCAAGTCGATTCCTGTTCATGGTGTCTCTGACTATGCTGACATATATTTTTGTGTACTTTTACTGCAGAATTACTGAGAAAATCAAAGGGCAAATCTGTGAAAGTGGCCCAATGCATTCCTAATGTGACCATATTTGGAAGCTTATTAAAAATATTCATTGAGAGGTTATAAGCTATTTCAAGTGGATTCCTGTTCATGCTGTCTCTGACTATGCTGACATATAGTTTTGTGTACTTTTACTGCAGAATTACTGAGAAAATTAAAGGGCAAATCTGTGAAAGTGGCCCAATGGATTCATAATGTTGCCATATTTGGAAGCTTATTAAAAATATTCCTTGAGAGGTTATAAGCTACTTTAAGTGGATTCCTGTTCATGGTGTCTCTGACTATGCTGACATATATTTTTGTGTACTTTTACTGCAGAATTTCTGAGAAAATTAAAGGGCAAATCTGTGAAAGTGGCCCAATGGATTCATAATGTAACCATATTTGGAAGCTTATTAAACAAATTCCTCGAGAGGTTATAAGCTATTTCAAGTGGATTCCTGTTCATTTTGTCTCTGACTATGCTGACATATATTTTTGTGTACTTTTACTGCAGAATTACTGAGAAAATTAAAGGGCAAATCTGTGAAAGTGGCCCAATGGATTCATAATGTTGCCATATTTGGATGCTAATTAAAAATATTCCTTGAGAGGTTATAAGCTACTTTAAGTGGATTCCTGTTCATGGTGTCTCTGACTATGCAGACATATATTTTTGTGTACTTTTACTGCAGAATTACTGAGAAAATTAAAGGGCAAATCTGTGAAAGTGGCCCAATGGATTCATAATGTTGCCATATTTGGAAGCTTATTAAAAATATTCCTTGAGAGGTTATAAGCTACTTTAAGGGGATTCCTGTTCGTGGTGTCTCTGACTATGCTGACATATATTTTTGTGTACTTTTACTGCAGAATTTCTGAGAAAATTAAAGGGCAAATCTGTGAAAGTGGCCCAATGGATTCATAACGTTGCCATATTTGGAAGCTTATTAAACAAATTCATCGAGAGGTTATAAGCTATTTCAAGTCGATTCCTGTTCATGGTGTCTCTGACTATGCTGACATATAGTTTTGTGTACTTTTACTGCAGAATTACTGAGAAAATTAAAGGGCAAATTTGTGAAAGTGGCCCAATGGATTCATAATGTTGCCATATTTGGAAGCTTATTAAAAATATTCCTTGAGAGGTTATAAGCTACTTTAAGTGGATTCCTGTTCATGGTGTCTCTGACTATGCTGACATATATTTTTGTGTACTTTTACTGCAGAATTACTGAGAAAATTAAAGGGCAGTTCTGTGAAAGTGGCCCAATGGATTCATAATGTTGCCATATTTGGAAGCTTATTAAACAAATTCCTCGAAAGGTTATAAGCTATTTCAAGTGGATTCCTGTTCATTTTGTCTCTGACTATGCTGACATATATTTTTGTGTACTTTTACTGCAGAATTACTGAGAAAATTAAAGGGCAAATCTGTGAAAGTGGCCCAATGGATTCATAATGTTGCCATATTTGGATGCTAATTAAAAATATTCCTTGAGAGGTTATAAGCTACTTTAAGTGGATTCCTGTTCATGGTGTCTCTGACTATGCAGACATATATTTTTGTGTACTTTTACTGCAGAATTACTGAGAAAATTAAAGGGCAAATCTGTGAAAGTGGCCCAATGGATTCATAATGTTGCCATATTTGGAAGCTTATTAAAAATATTCCTTGAGAGGTTATAAGCTACTTTAAGGGGATTCCTGTTCGTGGTGTCTCTGACTATGCTGACATATATTTTTGTGTACTTTTACTGCAGAATTTCTGAGAAAATTAAAGGGCAAATCTGTGAAAGTGGCCCAATGGATTCATAACGTTGCCATATTTGGAAGCTTATTAAACAAATTCCTCGAGAGGTTATAAGCTATTTCAAGTGGATTCCTGTTCATGGTGTCTCTGACTATGCTGACATATATTTTTGTGTACTTTTACTGCAGAATTACTGAGAAAATTAAAGGGCAAATCTGTGAAAGTGGCCAAATGGATTCATAATGTTGCCATATTTGGAAGCTTATTAAAAATATTCCTTGAGAGGTTATAAGCTACTTTAAGTGGATTCCTGTTCATGCTGTCTCTGACTATGCTGATACAAATTTTTGGGTACTTTTACTGTAGAATAACTGAGAAAATTAAAGGGCAAATCTGGGAAGTGGCCCAATGCATTCATAATGTTACCTTATTTGGAAGCTTATAAAAAATATTTCTGAGAGGTTATAAGTGACATTGAGTGGATTCCTGTTCATGCTGTCTCTGACTAGTGGCCCAATGCATTCATATTTGGATGAATTTTTAAGATATTCCTTAACAGGTTATGAGTATTTCCAGTGGATTCCTGTTCATAGAGCCTCTGACTATGCAATGTCCACATTAAAATTTAGAAGAAACCTCCTGTTTTCAGACTCATTCCACTTCAACATGATAGTAGACCATCTCTGAGTGTCAGTAACATTATATCAGTAAAGACTGAACTAAATTTTCAAAATGACTCCTCTTTAAACTGAAGAGGGATTTAGTTTTAAATGTATGATTCTCCGTTTTGATGGACTGGGACAGATAGTACCGCCTTCTTTGCCAGTGGAACCTCCTCTCCGGGCTCCAGGGAGAGTTCTTCGCTCTGATTTTTCTAACTTCACTTCGCCATGGCGGAGAGCCTATGGATAGCCATTGGCTGAGATTGGTCAGCATTTTGACCCGCTGGGTGTCACATTATTTCATTTAGTCATTCTCTTCATATTTAAATATCAGTTACAATATCTGTCCAGTCAGTCTCTGTTGGGGGTCCTTCGTCACCTTTCTGCTCTGCTCACTACCTGCACTCTACTTCACTGTGACACTTTTGCACATCGATGATTCAAACATGGGGCAAACAATAGTCCACTCCTCTTCAGAGTCACCTTCTAATGAATCAGAGTTTGCAGACTCCAGTTGTGGCCCGCTAACAGTCGGACACAAATCACTGACTGTAAAGGAAATGTCCCGGCTAAATATCGCAGCTTGTTCGGAAGGGCTTTCAGGATGGCACGCATCCCATGGCTCTCTAACTTCATCTGGCATATGCTGGGGGCTGGAAGTAGCTCTAGGCAGCTGAATTTGTCCTGACTGACGGGAGATGTTTGCTCTTTTATGAAACATTGAGAAGTAACCGTCATCATCCTCATCTGATACATTCAGATACAGTTTTGTCGTTAGCCCCCCTCGTCCATCCTCCTCCTGTTCATTCAGTGAAGGATGACTTCTCGTTCCCTGTGGTGCGTATAGACACCGTTCTGGTCCCTGTTTTCTCCACGGTGCGGTTCACGGGGATATCAAAGGTGAGCGGAACCTTGTCCATGTTGGTGATGTGATCTGGCCGGATCTTCTTTTCAGTGATCTTGTTTTTGCAGTATGCGCGGAAAGTGGCCGGCTTTTCTTGGTAATCTTTTGGCAGTTGCTGCATGATGCATGTAATGCATGAATATGATTTTGCTTCGGAAGGCACGGTTCTTCTTTTTGTACCACGGAAGAAAGTGGTCAGTCAGAAACTCTACTTACTTAGCTGAGGTCATTTTCACACCGTCAGGGACCCTGAAGGGGCCTACCAGCTCTCCCTCCCCATGATTCTGGCCCAAAACATGACTCTGCCACCTCCTTGTTGACGTCTCAGCCTTGTTGGGACATGGTGGCCATTCATCAACCATCCTCTACTCCATCCATCAGGACCCTCAAGGGTTGCAAAGCACTCATCCGTAAACAAAACAGTTTGGAAGTTAGTCTTCATGTAGTCCTGAGCCCACTGCAACCTTTTTTGCTTGTGAGCTTGGATTAGGGTTGGCCGAATAACAGGTTTAAGGACACTTGCAAACCTCTTGAGCATCCTACATCTTGAAGTTCGCGAGACTCCAGAGGCACCAGCGGCTTCAACCACCTGTTTGCTGCTATTCAATGGCATTTTAGTGGCTGCTCTCTTAACCCTACGCATTTGTTTGGCAGAAATCTTCCTTATTTTGCCTTTGTCTGAACGAACCCGCTTGTGCTGTGAATCAGTGACAAATTTCTTCATCGTCTGATGATCACGCGCAATTCTTTTGGAAATATCCAATGTTGTGATACCTTGACCAAGGTATTGCACTATTTGCTGCTTTTCAGCAGCAGAGAGATCCTTTTTCTTCCCCATTTTGCCTGAAACATGTAGCTTGCTTAATAATGTGGAACATCCTTCTTAAGTCGTTTTCCTTTGATTGGGCTCAACTGGCAAACTAATTATCACAGGTGTCTGAGATTGATTTCAATCATCTAAATAGCCCTGAGACACAATACCATCCATCAGTTTAATTCAAAAACTAAAAAATGAATGTTTAAGACCCTTAAATCCAATTTGCATAATAATGTGGAACGTGGTGTACACACACTGTACCGGTAATATTATGTTCCCTTATATTCCACGTGGTGTGAGCACAAGGGGACAGTGAGTGGGGGGCTGCAGCTGTAACGGATGTAGAAATGTGACTCAGGATTTGGTTTTTGGGTCTTTATTCACCTACAGAAACCGCAGACACCTGCAGACACCAACATAGGTTTACTGTTAAAACCTCCTTTTTCTCCATACAAAAGTCCTCAGTGATGAAAAACTAAACTGAGGTCCAACAGGAAGTAACAAACTTTCAGGGAGCACAAAGGTGGTACACAGCAACATCAGCACCACAAGTAGCACTATCTAAATAAAGTAATAACTTAATAAAATTCACAAATACAAATTATAAATAAAATAAATACAGTGCATTCTTAACTCTGTTACACAGTGATCAGTGAAAGAGTCAAAAATGGCTGGAGTAAGCATCCTGAAAACTGCTCCTGAAGGGTCCTTTCACTCTTTTATCCATGGCAGCTTTAACGGGTCAGGAGGGAAGAGGAAACTCCGGCAAGATAGAGGAGTCACGGTCAATGTGAGACTAGAGGATCTGGCGCCAAACTTCCACCTGCAGTTACCGCTTACATTTGGCGTTCTCTGAGTTTTCTACATTTTTTACCCCCTGTTATTAGGGTTTTTATGTGTATTTTTTCCTTTCTCTTGTTGAGGGTTATGGACAGAGGATGTCGCACTTTTGTATTCATTGTATATTTGTATAAATATTACTAATGTAGGGAAAGCCATTGAATACATCAGTATTAAAACATTTTTCAACAACACAATTAAGCCATCATAATTTAGTATGTTTTCTAATGTATTGATGTTCTACTTGTATTCTATGAAATATGCTGCATATCTTATTTTAGTTCCATGTGAAATTTTTATTGCCAAGAAAGTGTATGAACAGTCTATATTATTATTCATTCTGTTAAACAAATCTTATTTCCTGCAACATTAAAACCTTTTGTGGTTACTCTCTATTTTTGTTTGATTTATTAATTCTCTAGTACTAAGTGACTGTGATCTTGTATGTTATCTTAGATGTTATATGTAATGTTACTTAGTATGTAATTTTTCTATTTTGTAAAGTCGCCTACTGCGTAGATGTTTGCCTGCCATGTCACAATAATTGCACTGCTCCGATGCCGCTGTCATAGGTGCATGTGACAATAAACTTTGATTTGATTTGATTTGATCAAAGTTGACATATGTAAAGTTGACACACTCCAGCTCATATCCTTGTACGTATATTTGGAAATGCTTTTTTGAGAGTACATCTAACAACATGGGGGAAGGTAAGACACCAAAATGATATTCAGTAACTAATTGTTTAAAAAATAAAACTAAATCCCTCTTCAGTTTAAAGGGGAGTCATTTTGAAAATTTAGTTCAGTCTTTACTGATATAATGTTACTGACACTCAGAGATGGTCTACTATCATGTTGAAGTGGAATGAGTCTGAAAACAGGAGGTTTCTTCTAAATTTTAATGTGGACATTGCATAGTCAGAGGCTCTATGAACAGGAATCCACTGGAAATACTCATAACCTGTTAAGGAATATCTTAAAAATTCATCCAAATATGAATGCATTGGGCCACTAGTCAGAGACAGCATGAACAGGAATCCACTCAATGTCACTTATAACCTCTCAGAAATATTTTTTATAAGCTTCCAAATAAGGTAACATTATGAATGCATTGGGCCACTTCCCAGATTTGCCCTTTAATTTTCTCAGTTATTCTACAGTAAAAGTACCCAAAAATTTGTATCAGCATAGTCAGAGACAGCATGAACAGGAATCCACTTAAAGTAGCTTATAACCTCTCAAGGAATATTTTTAATAAGCTTCCAAATATGGCAACATTATGAATCCATTTGGCCACTTTCACAGATTTGCCCTTTAATTTTCTCAGTAATTCTGCAGTAAAAGTACACAAAAATATATGTCAGCATAGTCAGAGACACCATGAACAGGAATCCACTTGAAATAGCTTATAACCTCTCGAGGAATTTGTTTAATAAGCTTCCAAATATGGCAACGTTATGAATCCATTGGGCCACTTTCACAGATTTGCCCTTTAATTTTCTCAGAAATTCTGCAGTAAAAGTACACAAAAATATATGTCAGCATAGTCAGAGACACCACGAACAGGAATCCCCTTAAAGTAGCTTATAACCTCTCAAGGAATATTTTTAATAAGCTTCCAAATATGGCAACATTATGAATCCATTGGGCCACTTTCACAGATTTGCCCTTTAATTTTCTCAGAAATTCTGCAGTAAAAGTACACAAAAATATATGTCAGCATAGTCAGAGACACCATGAACAGGAATCCACTTAAAGTAGCTTATAACCTCTCAAGGAATATTTTTAATAAGCTTCCAAATATGGCAACATTATGAATCCATTGGGCCACTTTCACAGATTTGCCCTTTAATTTTCTCAGTAATTCTGCAGTAAAAGTACACAAAACTATATGTCAGCATAGTCAGAGACAGCATGAACAGGAATCCACTTGAAATAGCTTATAACCTCTCAATGAATATTTTTAATAAGCTTCCAAATATGGTCACATTAGGAATGCATTGGGCCACTTTCACAGATTTGCCCTTTGATTTTCTCAGTAATTCTGCAGTAAAAGTACACAAAAATATATGTCAGCATAGTCAGAGACACCATGAACAGGAATCGACTTGAAATAGCTTATAACCTCTCGATGAATTTGTTTAATAAGCTTCCAAATATGGCAACGTTATGAATCCATTGGGCCACTTTCACAGATTTGCCCTTTAATTTTCTCAGAAATTCTGCAGTAAAAGTACACAAAAATATATGTCAGCATAGTCAGAGACACCACGAACAGGAATCCCCTTAAAGTAGCTTATAACCTCTCAAGGAATATTTTTAATAAGCTTCCAAATATGGCAACATTATGAATCCATTGGGCCACTTTCACAGATTTGCCCTTTAATTTTCTCAGTAATTCTGCAGTAAAAGTACACAAAACTATATGTCAGCATAGTCAGAGACACCATGAACAGGAATCCACTTGAAATAGCTTATAACCTCTCGAGGAATTTGTTTAATAAGCTTCCAAATATGGCAACGTTATGAATCCATTGGGCCACTTTCACAGATTTGCCCTTTAATTTTCTCAGTAATTCTGCAGTAAAAGTACACAAAAATATATGTCAGCATAGTCAGAGACACCATGAACAGGAATCCACTTAAAGTAGCTTATAACCTCTCAAGGAATATTTTTAATAAGCTTCCAAATATGGCAACATTATGAATCCATTGGGCCACTTTCACAAATTTGCCCTTTAATTTTCTCAGTAATTCTGCAGTAAAAGTACACAAAAATATGTGTCAGCATAGTCAGAGACAGCATGAACAGGAATCCACTTGAAATAGCTTATAACCTCTCAAGGAATTTTTTTAATAAGCTTCCAAATATGGTTACATTATGAATACATTAATCCTTTCCTACAGACTTGCCCTTCAATTTGAATTAAAAGTACATAATTTACATGAACAGATACACCATGAAGATATGAATAAAATAATCAAATGAGAGACTATAACTAAAATATAGTTGTGTTTACGTTCTTTTTAGGCGCTCACACTATCTCTACCGCTTTACCGTATGAGGCACGAGTAGACGCGCAACAAAAATCTGGTGGCGGCTGGCTTCCCAGATGACGGCTCACTTTACTGCAGTCTTGTTGGTGCATATGAGATTAAAGCCGCTGGGTTGTGTTGTTTGTTTGGCCGCTTGACAGGACACGCGAGTAAGAGTGACACGGGTTTATACGGTACGTGTGTGTTATAAGTGCGGATACTCGGTCAGATGTCGCTCCGGTAAACGAGCTATCCTCTGCCGATGTGACGTGAGCTGACTGAAACACCGGTCAGTACAACGTGAGTGGAAAAGTCCTCATGAGTTATTTGGCCAATCGGGCTACCGTAGAGAAACACGGTGTCCCAATAACACTTAATAAACTTATTATAAATGTGATGTTCTATCACTTCACGTTGTTTGTTGTTGGTGACAGCAGTGTTGTGTGTTGGCTGCCATGGAAACCACTGTTTAAACATCTGCTGGCTTCATCTAACTCGTCAGCAGTGATAACTTGTCACTATGAATGGACCTCTGTTGGTTTCAGCCCTCTCACATTACACATCCTGGTCCACATCATGGAGATGATCAGGCCAGGGCGTGTGCCTGTTTAAATGCCAGCAGGCTATTAGAGCTAATAAAGCGAGGCACGTCAGTTTGTGTTGGTCTGGTCAAAGTCCTGTGTGAGTTCAAGCAAACACACAGTTACAATACTGCTGATCTTAGATGAGACTCTGTTCAGTGGGACATACTTTCATTGTTTCAAAGGCGTGTGAACGTACCTCCCCTTACCTGCCTGCCTGTGTGTGTGTGTTTTTAGCAAAGATCTTGGAATGCTGCTGGACGAGACTCCGCTCTTCGAGCCCTCTCTGCTTAAGGAGCTCGACTGGAGCTGCAACACGGTGTCCTTCTCTCCACCCATCTCTCCGTCCAGCCCCGGAGAAGGCCTGGTGCTGAGGCCGCTCTGTATGGCCGACTTCAATAGAGGTGAGTCTGGGGACAGATTTCAGGACCACTTTGCATTTTTTTTTTTTATTTATTAGCTTTTATTTGAAGGTTATTTAATATATAATCGTACAAGCCCTAGAGCAACCCTTAAGGACAATCTGATCCCACAACACCTGCTCTCTTTTCCTGAAGTTTTCAGAGCTGATTCCTCTCTACACCACCTTACTCATCCTCCCTAACTCAATGTCAACCCAAAATAACAGTCCACATTATTTTTGCACAACCCATACTCCCAACCCACCTCTGTATTGCCTTTTTCTCTTTTTTTTGCTTATCAGTTTAGTAATCAATTTAGATAAGTGTTTTAGATGTATGATCTTAGTAATGTAACACAATAAAATATTACTTTAAAAAAAGTTTAAAGTAAAGTTCATCAAATGTTGTGTGTTTGTGCTTCAGGATTCTTCAAAGTTCTATCTCAACTCACGCAGACAGGCGATGTCACGCCCGAGCAATTCACAAGTGAGTTTGCTTAACATAATGCTTATTTGATGTATGAATAGAGTGAGATACTGCCCTTCTATTTACTTTGTTCAGAACGTTTACAATCAACAAACAACTCAAATATTTTAACTCCCAAAGTGCACCCACATTTTTTTAAGTCAACTCTCTTTCTTGGCATCAGACTGATTTAACTGCAGCTGGTTTACAGACTTTAAATAAAATATTAAATCTATAAAAAACATATTGTTGTCTTTTTGATTTCAGAAAAGTTTGAGCACATGAAGATTACGGGGGACTACTTTGTGATTGTGGTGGAGGACACAAATCTGGGACAGATTGTTGCTACGGCCACATTGATCACAGAACACAAATTCATCCACTCCTGTGCTAAGGTAAATTACACCCCCCCCAACAATGTGTATATCTTAATAATATCTTTCAAAAAGTAAAATTTTTATTTTTTTTCCCCGTTGATTCGTATTTATTAATCTTAAAATTGGTTGAAATTATATATTTATAATGAAAACCATTTGTTTTGGTGTGTTGTTTGCAGAGAGGCCGGGTGGAGGAGGTCGTCGTGAGTGACGGTTGCAGAGG
Source organism: Platichthys flesus (assembly GCF_949316205.1). Taxonomy (NCBI): domain Eukaryota; kingdom Metazoa; phylum Chordata; class Actinopteri; order Pleuronectiformes; family Pleuronectidae; genus Platichthys; species Platichthys flesus. Next base: position 18,771,581 of record NC_084945.1, on the reverse strand, counting down.
GAAGCAGCTGGGCAAACTGTGAGTAGACCTGTACACAGACATCTTCTTCACTCTCCTTTTAATGTTTAAAACCGTCTAGTTCAATGATGGTATTCATATGAAGGTAGTTTAGGATATATCTTGTGATTTGTGCTGACCTTTTTTTATTAACTCATCAGTTTTCTTTTTTCTCTTCCTTGTAGGTTAGTTTCAACTCTCACACTTCTCAGCAAAATACTGAACTGCTACAAAATCACATTGGAATGTGCACCCAAAAATGTGGCTTTTTACCAAAAGTTTGGCTATGGTGCCTCAGAGGAGACCTACATGCAGTGTCGATTCTCCGACTGAGGACAGCAGCAGCTTTGAGAACTGTTTGGGTGAAATGGACCATATCTTTATAATTGCAGGGATTTAAGTTCTATGTTTTTGCGATTAATTTACGCCAAGCAGGATTCCAGAGAAAGGGGTCTTGTCTGCAGGACTCCTCTTTGTGTGCACTTCGTGTCCTAGCAGTGGAGCTGACCTGAGAGCAGAGCATGCGCCAGAAGTGACCCCACAGAGGAGCCCTGCAAGCAGACATGCAGAGAGGCCCTGGATGAGATCAATGTAGATCTGAAGGAGGAATTTGCGTCAGGGGTGGGTGTGTGACACAGTGAACTCTCCCGGCAGCTGTATGAAACCATTAGATGTAGATTTTGAAGGGAAAACAGGCTGTTAATGAGCAAAACGCAAATATTCATTGTCAGCTCTAAAAAGAAAAAAACAGAGCAGTGCACTGTGGGGGAGGCGGTCCCATCTATTGCTTCAAGCCCTGTACACAACCCGACATCAGAACTTGACAATGTCTTAAGCACTGGCAGATACATGAATGTATGTTAAAGCCCTCTCTGCTCAGTCCAACATCATCCAGCTTCCCTTTGGTAACCACGGTAACCTGACATCCTCTTCCAGTTACTGTAAATGTGATGTCCTCTCGAGTTACGCTGCTGAGTAAATGGCAGGGAACTTTCAAATATCTGTGACTACCATGAAACTAGTAGCAGAAGCGCTCAAATGAACAAAAGAAGTCAGAGTTTACAGCAGTTTCTCATCAACACTACAAATCCAAACATTCTTGAAGGATCAGGATTCAGCAAACAATCTCTGTTGTATTGATCATAAAGGGCGAGTCACCAAAGAACAGCAACATTTTTTCCTGAGAGAACAGGTTTTACTTGAGTTTTCTTCTTCAGTCCCCTCTGCACAGAAGACTTTTCTTTCTGACAGTTGTGTTGCTGGATAATTATGAAGATTAAAATACATAAAGCATCAACTGAGCAATTTTGTGAGGCAGTAGAGAGGAATTAATAGGTTTTTACAATTTTGTATCTGGTGTAGTTTCCCAATCAGCAGCGATGAGAAATGGGTAACAAGGATTTTTGTAAGCAATCTTTATTTAAGCTTTTTGTAGTTAAGATTTATAACTATGCTGTTATTCTGGAGAACAGGGGAACATATTTTATGTAATTTATTTCCAAATGTGTAATATCCAAAATAAAATATTCTGATCTACAGTATTGTTCACCTGAAGTTTTATTTGTAAAACAAATCTGAAGACCCCAGGTTAAACCAAACCTCATTGGAGGGATTACATATCCCATCGGGCCAGGAATCTCCCTGGAAGAGCTGGAAAGTGTAACTAAGGAGAGGAACATTGGAAAGCCTCCTTGGCCGACTACCTCCACGACCCAAGCCCGGATAAGTGGAAGACGATTGATGGATTTAAGTGGTGCATTGCAATTTTTTTTTTATTAAACAAACTTCAGCCGTATAGTTAAAACCCATTCTGCCCCAAAGCTCTTAGTTTGTTAAAATAAATAGTATAACAGCATGTAGACTAACAACTTATTTTTCAATATAAAATGTGTCTTTAGGGAATTAATAAATAAAAGCACAGCATTATGATAACAATAAAACACTGTTGAACTCGGTCAGACTTTTTATTAAGCAGTGAGTTATTTTTCAATTCTTTACTATCTCACATTAAGCCTGATATTAGTCCACAATCCTATCACTCCCAAAATAAAGGCATTAGCTTTTCCTCTTCTCGTGTCCTCCACTGGGCGACATCCGGGCTACTTTCCCTTTTGCCGACTGCCCCCTTCTGGTCGTCTACACAAATTCAAGTATCGAAAGTGCATTATTGCAATACTGTCCCGCTGCAAATGCAAAATGCTTTAAATACTATAAAACTGCAAAAAATCTCCCATCAGTGCATACAGTTCAAGAAAAAAAAAAAAAAAAGGGTTATCAAATTTGCCCATCCCCATCAGCACTCTACGTCTCAGACATGAGTGGTTCCCCCCCTCCCGCCCTCCTCCCTTCCCATTAGAAAAAGTTCAAATATTTACATTTTTAATCCCATTAAAAATGTAAAAAAACAAAAAAGAAAAAAAAGAAAACGAGTGCACTGCGCCACACGGCTAAATGTAAGCAAAGCTCATCCGTTCTGTGCGGCTGTGACCTGCATTGCTCCAAAGTCCTCGTCTTCCTCCAGGCTGCGCTTACGGCTTCCTGTTGAAGAAAAGTGGACAAAAAGAAGAAGTTAACCTATAGCACATAAACACATTGTTACGCAGTGTGTTGAGGTCAAAAACAAGTTTGCAATCACTGGCCAGACCTACTGCCTCCACAGCGCTGTGTCAGCAGCATAGATCAGCAGGGGAAAATCACCTGGTTGAGGAAATATCTTGTGATTTGTGCTGACTTCTTTTTTTCTCTTTTCTGTCCTTCTAGGTTAGTTCTTAACTTAATGCTGTTGCTATGAAATCACATTGGTAGAGGAAAGTCATCAGACATCTGGTGAGTCAGACTAAATAAGTGTAAGCCCTTCTGGATCTAAACATGTGTCGAACCCTGAATACTTCACAGTCTTAGCTAGGTGAAACATTAGCATAATGACAGATCAGGGAAATTGTGATTCGATTCATGGGAGCTGCAACTGGAATATAAGTCTGTGCAACCTAAATAGAAGCATTCATGATATTAAAGGTCCAGAAGTAAGTATGAATTTGCTGATGAGCCTGATTCAAAGATCAAATATCACTGTTAATAGCTACTTTGTTCAAGTGTATAACCCACCTCCAGAACATTATCACAACATAAAGCCAGCTCGTTTTGAGTCTGGCTGTGGAACATCAGGACCCTCAATGTGTTTTATTCCCACTCAGCCAAAGCTTCGAGAGTTTCTTCTACTAATCCAGGAACAGACAGTCATGAGGAGACAGATCATGAAGGACTGAGTGCACTGTGAACAAACCTGGCATCCCAGCTTGTAAAGAGAAGGATCTGCCCAACTGCATCGGTGACATCATCTTAATGGTCAATTTGGCTGAGTAGATCGCTTCATACTCCTAGGAAATGAACACTTGTTATTACAGCTGTACGAAGATAGCATTGGTTGCAGTAAAGAACAGTTAGCAGCAGAGAGCATGTTGTTAGTGATGTGATGTTATGTTCTCTGAACAGGTTTTTCAGGCTGACGGAAGATTTGCCTTCAATTAAATGTTCAACCTGGAGACTCTCATGGCTGATAGCAGACAATGTCAACATTACCCTTCATGCCAGTGTATTGTGTGTGTACGGAAAAAAATATATTCACAGATTTTCACTAAACCTGCTGTCAAATGAGTTGCACGGTATCTCTGGGTTATTAAGATTTGAAAGAGATAGCAAAAGAGAGAGAGAGAGAGAGAGAAAGACAGCGCAAGAAGAGCTGTGCACATAGCTCTACAACAAAGGCACCACACACTTTGTTAGAAACCTTCTATGGTGTGTAAACATTTTCTTGCTCATATTTTCCTCCATCAAACTAAGGTAGGACAAATATAACAATAGAATAGTAGAATATAATACACAAGGAAACACAACACACATTCATTGGTACTGATACACAGTGTGCCTTCACTGTTGTAAGCACATGCTTGTCATGCGACTGCTAAAGAAAACTCCACTCATCCTCATGTTGCTTACAAATCAAATGAATATATTAACTGCTAAATATCTCCTGCTGAGAGATGGTGTGTGTACGTACTGAAAATGGGAAAATCATTTCTACAGGGCCACACTAGAGGACCATTATTCAGAATTAGTATTCATACTGAAAGGGAACATGTCACTGGACTAAGCCTGGTTTTAAACACACTCTCCATCTTTTAAAGCCTCACCTGTAGCTGATGCACAAAGCCCACATTGGGGTTGATGCAGAACCTCCTCTCCTGGACGTGGCTGAATGCATCCCTTCAATGTGAACATGACAAAGTTACCCCCACAGTCTCTGAAACACTGAGTATCATCACTGTAAACTAAACACAATGTGTTTTAGTTCTAAATTGCAGACAAGTTTTCAAATGACAAGTTTGGACAAGTTTTCAAATGATGTAAAACAGAAAGGCTTAAATCATTTGACAAAAAAAAAAAAAAAACTAAGAAAACAAAAAAACGTACCTGTATTTCATCCCAAAAGTTTCCATAAGGTATGCAATAACTAAGGCGGCACTAAAACAAACAAGGAATAAAGGACAGTGTCACATTCAAAGCTATAGTTTGTTCTAATCTGAGAATATAATGAGGTGAATTAAAAATACAATATCCAAGGATAGATTCGAAACCTTTAGCAGCCTAACGTCATGGAAATTCACTTCACAATGGGCTAAGTGCATGTTGAGAAATTACAATATAAAATCATGTGTGAATGTGAAAGCAAATCAAATATCACCTTCTTGATATCCCTGCATTACCATGAACCAGTACCTTTCCTAAAAGAGAAAGAAGAGAGATGGATGACAACTCTTTTTTTTTCAACTTGATATTCTGCATAGGTAAAAGGAGACAGCATGCATTCCTACCTCCTGTTGCTAAGCAGCTATCGATAAATTCCTTAGTCTGTGAGGAAGAAAATGAAGGAGAGAAATGAAATTGCCAGACATCTCATTTTAGCAAGCGAAGATTGAAATATAAAGGCTACTTTGTTAACTCACCGTTGGGAAAAATCTGATTATATTTTCCACTGGATTGTCGGCAATATCTAATACAAGGTATCTGCAAAGATGCAACAAAACAACATTTAGTTTATGGGTTAGCAAGGAAAGCTTGAACAAATAAACTCACTTTCAACATGTCTCACATATCGAGTCACATGAAAAATATACTAACCTAAATGTATGAGGGAAATTAGGTTTGATAAAATTGGCTTCTATGTCTTGGCGGACACACACAACATGCGTTATGCCCTGTCTCTCGAGAATTGGCAGCTGCACAAAGGAAAAGTGGATAAGTAACAAGAGGATCAAAAAGTATACAAGCAGAAAACGTTTCTCTATCTCCTGGAGAACCTACCTTGCTTTTCATTGCAGCAGAGTAGGGACCTAAAAACAGCCCTGGTAATATCTCCTGTAAATTGAAGACAGAGCAGGGCAGCAAATTAACACAGGCAGTGACATAACTATATTGAGAAGGATTCCTCAACCCTTAATACATGAATTCACTCAGGGTGAGACAGTTAACCTCTCTATGGACATGATATCTTTAGAGCTAGACTGATCCATTTGTTGCACGCGAGGATGGAAGATAGAAGTTTACACATCAGCCGATATCAATGCTTTTCATGATAAATATCACATTATGTCAAGTTAGTATGTGAAGTTAAAGAATGAGTCTTGCTCCTGATTAAAGGTTGTGGGTTTAAACTATTTTTTATGAGCAGACATTGACAAAGACAAACATTATGTCTAAGCTGTGCTTGCACAGACGTGACGGAGTGTCCTTGGGCAAGATACTGAACCCCATATTGACCCTTCTCAAAGAGAAACTACTGTACATAGAGGCACTGAATGCATGTGTGTGTGTGAATGGGTGAATGTACTGTAAAGTACTTTGAGTGGTCATCAGAACTAGAAAAATGTTATTTAAATACAGATTTACATTTACTATGTATAAGAAATATATCCATGTATATTGGACTTTGTCATATTGGTATTGATGAAAATGTCATTAGAATAATTATTGATATTGCTTTATGCCTAGCCCAAAAATGTGCCGATATGAGCCATCAACAGACATATTATTGGAAGCTGTGTTTGCCATATGCACCAATTTCAAAAAGTTGTATTTGACAGAATAATCAATGCAGAAAAGATTCACATTTACATTAAATTGAAGATATTTTGTTGTATTAGTTTTTTACTTTCATTTCTAGATTCTTAAACTGCAAAAATATAAAGCTCCCAGTAAATTTCTTTTAACAATGGCTTGATAAGAATTTATAAGAAAAGCTTATTTGCATCACTACTGCTTAATATCAGCCTACACAGATACAAATTAGTCCGGCTCTGAGGTGTTTCCTAGTCTCCATTGTAGAGGTCCTTTAGGCAGCCATTACAAGAATCTGTCAGAGCTGTGACACATTTGTACGGAAATTAATCTCTTCAAAATCAATGATTTTTACTCAATGTCAAATAGGTGTTCAGATACAGGAATATTATTGCTCACCAAGTTTCACCAAGATAAATCTGCAATTATCTTTTCCCAGAAACCACCTCTTCTTCTCTGCTCCAAAACAGCAGTTGTACTGTTCTGCCAAAAGTATTGTTTTCAGACTGGTGAAGAAGAAGTAATTCCCAGTAGTAATACATTAGCCAGAGCTGGATTAAAATGTCAGCAATTTGGTAATGTTTCACGATGGAAAGACCCACAAGTGAAACAGTGCTGTGCAAGACTTCAGTCTCAAGGGGTGTTGCCAATTTAAGTTTTAGACCATCCAATTATTATAGCAATCTTTACTTCCATACAGTGTCTGTACTACATTAATACAGTATGTATATGTAATGTATTAAAGTCCAGGTATCAGGGAGGGACTTATGGTATAAGAACATTTTAACATGTAAGCCGTGTTGGTAAATATCAGGTTCTGAGATGTATATACATCCTACTCTCTGGATTAGAGCTGGACATTATGGTTAAAGTAAAAACTAATTACCTCATACATTAGCCTATAAGTGAATCCCACTGGTTCCGTGTGATAACTGAGACACAGGTCATAACCAGGGGCTGTTATCTATCATATGTGAGGGGACTGAGCCCTGGGAATCCTCACATCCCACAACCAGACATTCTGCTGTCAACAGTCTGCTCTTACATACCTGCATCTCGCGTCTCATTGGATAAGCCCAGTCCTGGGAGAGGGGAGACACACAGTGGGGTTAAAGATGGACACTTTATTTGTTGATGCGACACAACCTGGAGATTGAACGCCGCAAAGCAGCGAGTGGACCGAGCCCCAGTGAACTCTGTGTACATGCGTGGCTAACAGTGGTGTCAGAGGCTAAGCTACCCAGTGTTTCCTCAGACATGTGGATTCAAGACAGAAACACACCAGTGCTGCACTGGTCCACATGGACGCGCTGCACCCAGTTAACCGCACACCGCTCGCTGTGGCGGGTGTGTTTCCTCAGGCGGACCGGGGCTGTGCAGTGTTGGAGGTTAGCTCGGGTTAGCCTCGGTGGACATGTCGGCTAACACACACTCACCAGGAGCTCCTCCTTGGTCGCGGGGAGAGACGGGAACTGGAGTTTGTTGTCTTCCTCCATGCTGCTGTCGGTTCGGCCACCGCCGGCTCCGGCCTCGTCGCGCTTTGTCCGTGTTTCTGTCGCGTTAGCTGGACAGTCGATGCGATTTGTTTTGAGGCTCCACATGCATGTCCGCCATGCTGTCCCCTGACAGATGTGTCACGTGACCACGCGGCAGTTGGCAAGCGGCCGCGTGGAATCGAAATAAGAGAGGGAGATAACAGCGACGCCCAGGGGACGGCTTGAGAAGCGCACGGCAGTGTTGGGGTGTGTATGGGAAGTTTTTGGTGCAAAAATAAAGCGAACAAATAAAATTAATTGAAATGCAAGACCCTTAATTATTAGTGTTTTCTATCAACACCCACATTGACTGCACCAATGACATTGCTGGAGCCTGCTCTTGCCAGGCAGAAATGACTGGTCATGTCAGGTAGTGATGGATCGGGTGGGAATGGTCATAAAAGGAACATTTCGAATTAATAGCAGATGGGTTTTGTGGGGGGGGGGGGGCAGCACAATGCGCTTAGCGCAGCCTGTTAAAATGTCAGGTTTTTGTGATGTAAAAAAGCCTGATTTCTGATTTCATCTAAATGCAGATTACATTCATTATCAACCCACATGCTTCAACTGAACTCTGTCATTTTTTCCCGTTTGTCTTCGTTGTTCCAATCGTTTCTGTTTCCTGCCTTCAACCCTCTCTCCCATCCATCGCTGCTTAATAATCACTTCAACAATGACTGATGATGATTTAAAAAAGAGAGCATGAATAATTTGTAGATGCTTCTCTCTGAGACGTGTCATCTGTCTGTTGTTTGGTGCAGCATTTGTGATTTTTTGTTTACCATCTGGCAAGTGGGAGGGGGTGATTTAGTTTTTTACCAGATCATAGGCAGGAGATATCTAACAGCAGAAAAACAAGAAGTTTTAAATTACTTCTCCTTCAAAAAGGTCTCTTAAAGAAGGTCTCTTAAACATCACAGGATTGGTTTGTTCCTGTGCGCTGATTTCCCTGCAGCGCGGACATCCTGTTGACAATGGCACTTTGATATTCTGTTACTCCAAATCAGAAATGATCATTCATGCCAGATTGGCAAAAGTATATTGTCTTCGATAAGGGGGTAAACAAAGCGTAAATGAGATAGGAAAAATATAAGCAATTCAAATAAAAACAAGTCTCAACGACATTCACCAAAAAAGTTAGATCAAAATATCTCCACAGAGTTTTTGAAAGATTGGGATTTTTCCATTCCAAAGGGATGGTACCAGACGTTCGGGCGTACCCTTATTAGTGTTTACGAAATGACTTTCCATGTCTCTACAACCTTCAGAAAAAAAGTTATTCAAGAATATTTCCTTTGCCTATGTGCTATTAACCCCAACCCTAACCCTAACCACGACCCTAGCCCTAACGATGACGTTTGTGGGTCAGTGCATTGCCTTTGGCTCCCTATTTCCAACTGCTCAGTCATCGGACTAAGAAGAGGGAGTCATCGAGATGTCTCTTCAAAACCTAACTCAAGTGGTCATTTTCGAAACTTGCAATTTGGAATTTACGAAGTTGGAATCTTGAGGGAAAAAGTTGGATTATTAAATTCAAGATACCTATCTATTCAATGCAAAAGTCAGAAGTTGGCAGTTAAGGTTGGAATATAGAGTTCCATATTCCTATTAAATGCAAAAGTCAGAAGTTGAAATGTGGAAATAGAAGTTGGAATATGGAATTCCAGATTCCTATCTATTCAATGCAAAAGTCAATTGGAATGTGGAAGTAAAAGTTGGAATATGGAATTCCAGATTCATATCTATTCATTGCAAAATTCAGAAGTTGGAATGTGGAAGTTAAAGTTGGTATATGGAATTCCAGATTCCTATCTATGCAAAATTCAGAAGTTGGAATGTAGAAGTAAAAGTTGGAGTAAGGAATTCCAGATTCCTATCTATTCAATGCAAAAGTCAGAAGTTGGAAGTCAAAGTTGGAATATGGAATTTCAGATTCCTATCTATGCAAAAGTCAGAAGTTGGAATGTGGAAGTAGAAGTTGGAATATGGAATATGGAATATGGAATTCCAGATTCCTATCTATTCAATCCAAAAGTCAATTTGAATGTGGAAGTTAAAGTTGGTATATGGAATTCCAGATTCCTATCTATGCAAAATTCAGAAGTTGGAATGTAGAAGTAAAAGTTGGAGTAAGGAATTCCAGATTCCTATCTATTCAATGCAAAAGTCAGAAGTTGGAAGTCAAAGTTGGAATATGGAATTTCAGATTCCTATCTATGCAAAAGTCAGAAGTTGGAATGTGGAAGTAGAAGTTGGAATATGGAATATGGAATATGGAATATGGAATTCCAGATTCCTATCTATTCAATCCAAAAGTCAATTTGAATGTGGAAGTAAAAGTTGGAATATGGAATTCCAGATTCCTATCTATTCAATGCAAAATTCAGAAGTTGGAATGTGGAAGTAAAAGTTGGAGTAAGGAATTCCAGATTCCTATGTATTCAATGCAAAAGTCAGAAGTTGGAAGTCAAAGTTGGAATATGGAATTCCAGATTCCTATCTATGCAAAAGTCAGAAGTTGGAATGTGGAAGTAGAAGTTGGAATATGGAATATGGAATATGGAATTCCAGATTCCTATCTATTCAATCCAAAAGTCAATTTGAATGTGGAAGTAAAAGTTGGAATATGGAATTCCAGATTCCTATCTATTCAATGCAAAATTCAGAAGTTGGAATGTGGAAGTAAAAGTTGGAGTAAGGAATTCCAGATTCCTATGTATTCAATGCAAAAGTCAGAAGTTGGAAGTCAAAGTTGGAATATGGAATTCCAGATTCCTATCTATGCAAAAGTCAGAAGTTGGAATGTGGAAGTAGAAGTTGGAATATGGAATATGGAATATGGAATTCCAGATTCCTATCTATTCAATCCAAAAGTCAATTTGAATGTGGAAGTAAAAGTTGGAATATGGAATTCCAGATTCCTATCTATTCAATGCAAAATTCAGAAGTTGGAATGTGGAAGTAAAAGTTGGAGTAAGGAATTCCAGATTCCTATGTATTCAATGCAAAAGTCAGAAGTTGGAAGTCAAAGTTGGAATATGGAATTCCAGATTCCTATCTATGCAAAAGTCAGAAGTTGGAATGTGGAAGTAGAAGTTGGAATATGGAATATGGAATTCCAGATTCCAGATTCCTATCTATTTAATATCTATCCTATCTATCTACCAATCGAACGAGGGTGCCCACTACCAAGTCTCTACCACCTTTAGAAAAAAAGTTATTCAAGAATATCTCCTTTTCCTATGGGCTGCTAACCCTAACTCTAACTGCAACACTAACCCTTAGTTAAGTGCCAACATCATACTTTACTCTTATTGCTTTTGATAACATTTAAGTCTTAAACCGTATCAGAGCTAAACTTGAGCTGTTTTCAGGGCGACGTCAACTTTCTCCTCCATCAGAACAGCTGGCTCCACTTTATGATCCTTTTTATCACCATCTTAATTAACCATCCAGATGAGTGTCTGGGCTGATGAACCACGGAGCTTCTCTCTTTTTAAATTGGCCGAGCTGCAGAACAATTTCACCCTTGTGGTCGTTTATCTCTTTGCACAAACATAAAATCAATGCTACGCTACAGGAAACAGGTTGAACTGGCGTTCCGAGAAAGTTACTGCCTCCATTATCTCAAACAAGAAGATAAATCTCCTCGTGTGGAGCTGAATCCTCCTGTTCAGTCTGAAAAATCCAATAATCAGAACATGTGGTAGTTTGAAGGCGATACGTGAAGTGGAAGTTCAAGTAACAACAAAGAGAAGTTAAACATTATAATGCAAGATTCCTGCAACACATCCACAACTTTATTCTCCTAATTTTATAATGTTCTCTAATTAAATCACAACTTTATCCCCGTAATATAACTTTTCCAAATTAAATAGCAATTTTACTTTCTTAATATTATGATTTTTTGTAAGCTTTTTTATAACTTTATTCTCTTATTAAAACGTTGTACTCATTCAATTACAACTCTTCAATGAAAAAGCCCCAAAAGGGAAATAATAATTAATTTGTTGTTACATTGTCCAATTGAAACAAAATTGCTAATGATACCTCAGAGCCCCTACTTGAACTGATCTATTAAACTGTATATAATAATATTGATGAAGCCACCTACTGGCAACATAAAGCTTTGTTTTACAACTTTTATTCAATTTACATACAATTTCCACCATGTGATCTACATTGGTCAGATCGCTACAAATAAAATGCATGTGTGATACAAACATATATATGTCAATTAGAAAACTTAATCTTATTTTTATAGCATGTTTTGGTCATTTTTTACCTTCATTAAAAAGAGTGCAGTAAGTCCTGTCACAAACTTTACTTTTTACTTATGGCCACTGGGATTTCCGCTACATTTTTAGTTTGTCGTAAAATAAGCATATGATGCATTTGTTGGAGACTAGGCCCTCCAACATTGTATGGGAGTCAGGATTAAGTAACTAAAATAAACTGTGACTATGTTTGTGGTAATAAACAGCTCTCCCTGCTGGTTATTGGAATGTTTACAATCGTCTTCGGACAACGCTTGAGCTCTGTGGCACAGAGGAATAAATGATATCATGGGATTTGGCCATATCATGGCTTTTGCTGACATTTAGAGAAATACAGAATATTACTAACCTTATCTTTTAATGCACCCTTAAAAGGGATTATTTTCACTAAGTTAACTTGTTTCAGTTTAGAAAACTCAATTTAAAAATAGTAAATAATTCAAGATAGGCAGGGGTCATTGAATTGACATTTTAACACAATGCACAAATGCTTAAAAAATCCTTAGGGCCACACTAACAGACATTTGAAAACACACGATTCTCCCATTTAGGTCTTTGACAGAGACAGATTCACTTCACAGTGTGGTCTATGTGTAACAGAGACAAGCTTAAGCCTTATGTGCTGGATAAAGAGCTGCAACTCCCACTGCTGTTAGGCAAGGCAGTTTCATTTGTAAAGCACCTTTCACACACAGAGGTGGATTCAAGCTGCTGTAAAGAGACTTTAGGACAACACAGAGGCATAATTGAAAGAAATATATCTAAAACCAGAGAGCAGAGTTTCAAACAATTTACAAGCAAAAATAATAGAGATCAAAATAGCATAATTACAGAGGAAAAGAAAAGAAAAAGATAAATGTGCCTGAAAATTCAAAATATGTTAAAGGAGTAAAATAATACAGAGAAATTTAATAGAAATGTGTATGATAATAAAGTAAAGATATATTAAAACATAATTTCTATATAGCCTTGTAAAACAGTTTAGTTAAAGGCACTTGTGATTAAAAAGGATTTAAAAACTGCAATGGATGGAGCATTACTGAGACAATCAAGCAGTTGGTTCCAGCGCTGTGCTTCATATTGACTAAAATGTGGATAGAGCATGACACACACATACACACACGCACAAACACACACAGACACACACTCCTGACATGATTAATATGATTTACACAGCATATTAAAATGTCATCTACTTCTTAAAAATACAATTAAAAATACTCCCAAAGACAATTGCTCCAAAAGCGAATCTCTGATTATTATGCGGCACCTGAAGACTGACAACATCGTATGAATGAATTTTTTATTAGAACTGCTGCTATGTGAAAGTACAATATTTCTTCGTTGTGATACATTGTACTTTCCAAACTAAAAGTACTGCTTCTTACCAGCAGGGTTGGGGCTAAAATAAATCCCAGGGCTGTTGCTGGTGAATGTCTGTTTAAATTTCAAAACTCATTATTCTTCTCCCATAATTACAAGAACAAACATGATTTTACAGCCAAAACAATACAATTAAATATAAACAAAGCACTACAAAAATTATTGAGGATTAATACACATCCTCAACGAGCACAAATGGTGTTGTGTGAACCCTCATTTTATGAAGCACTAAATATCGGCCCACAGAGCAGAAGCACCACCGTATATCTTCAGGGTTGATGGGGTTGGTAATCAATTCCAACAACTGATATCACGCGTACGCAGGTCGTGGTGAAGTTAAGACTTTACCGTCTATTTGAATGTTAGACAGCACAAGACATTTGCTGTTGGGATCATTAATGGACATCTGCCCATGTTGGTACACATCCTAATGACGTTAGTAATGGGAATCACAAAGAACCGTCTAAATCTTTATTATTGTGTACTGTATATTGTGTAAATATTTCTCTTTAATCTAATTTACGTCTAATTTCCCAGATGCCATATAATATAAAATACTATTTTATTATTGAGATTACCAGTTTATAGTCATTATGTAGTAAAATATACTGTATCTATCTATCTATCTATCTATCTATCTATCTATCTATCTATTCTAAACCATCCTCGGACATGAGTTATTTCATTGTAATTTTTTGCATCATATAACCCAAGAACACCTTACCCTAGGAGAAAGCATCTAGAAGCTGTCTTCCATCACCTGAACTATAAAAAAATCACTTAAATTTGAAAATTGGCGTGATGACGTAGTTCAGGTGCGCAGATCTGACATTTTAACTAACTAACTAACCGACTAACCACACAACTAACTAACTCTGTTCCCCTCCTTTCCTTACCTTCCCTACTAATTCATCCTGTGGCTCCACCTTCAGAAGCTAAACAGGAAGTAAACTCCCCTGGCTAACTCCTGGCTGAACACATGGTGGAGGCCTCATCCTTTTAAGTTTGGACTGTATACATGATCATTGTGAGTTTGCATTGTTTGATGGACTCATAGTGAACAGATCTAGGTAATTGTTTTGGACTTTTTTACTTTATTGGTACATTTGACAACATTTGAGTTGGTATTTAGGTTGTCTATTTGTTAGCTCATTTCTTGGAGGATGGATGTAACTGGAGTAACTATTTCAGTGCCCTTTCTAAACCTGCCTCTTTGGAATGGACTGTTTGCTTGTCCTGTGTCTAGGCTCTGGAGCTACCTTAGAATTATTTGTTGTCATTAGTCCAGTTCTACAATATATAGTCAATTTTCCACCAGAGCTGGATGTGGCTATTCAAAAAAAGAAAAAAAAGTTAGAAAACTTTGTTCATCCTGCCTGTTTAAACAACATATCTGTCTGTTAAGCAACTGAGAAGACCTTTATGTTCATAATTTCACAACATTTATAAAATAAAAGCTCTGTGATTCAACGCAGTATAAAACATTGCAGGAACAAAATAAAATTCTACTTTTATTTAGAAAACAAATTGCCAAACAGGAATTTATACTTTGAATGTTGTTCGCCTGACTGACATTAGTACCTGTGACGGGTCAGAGTGTCTGTCAGTCTGATATGGTGAAATAAAAAAATTCAAATAGTCATGTTTATTTTTTGTTATGTATGTTTTAGGGTAAAGACCGCTGCAAGACTATCAGGGCTTTAGGGCACAGTGAATGGGTATCCTTATAAATAAACAAAACCTGCATATGGCCACAAAGAGAAATAGATGGCATGTGTTTAAAGCTGGGGAGGAGAAACCTAAAATTAAGCTTTGCATTTTGGATTTTCTCAAAGAAAACTCACTACATAATTTTCTCAAGAACATATGTGATTTAATCAAAATATCATAAAGAATAATCAAGATTAAACTTAAAAAAAGCTATGAAAACACTACAAAGATGTTGATCTATAGTCAATTTTTTTTGTAATGGGGAACTGGCAAAAGAGGGTCTCCTTTTAATATAAAACATGAAAAGACCATATCTATGAAGGTAGCTCTACTGAATCATGCTTTTACAGTTAATATAACTGACAGCAAAACTGCGATGACTGCAAGTGATGAATAGAGCCGGCAGAGGAAGCCATGTTAGGTAGAGGACTACCTCAATATCTGTCACAGAATGTGCACACTGTGCCCATAGGGGCATGTGCAGTGTGTCAATATTTATCATGGGTCACATTCATGGTCCACTTCTTTCTTTTCTCACTCTAGGAGAAAAGAAAATTCAAATCACTGGAGAGTCATAAGTCTCCAACGCCCTCACACAATCTGGACATCTTCATCTATTAAATGCTCAGCATTGGTTAAAATAAACTTTTAATAATAAAAGAAACTGTGGTGTCCCTGGATATATTAAAGCTCTTCTTCGTTTCCTTTGACAATGTCCTCTTCAGTGTCTTCGGTTGCTCTGCTGTGATGTTCACACTGAGACTGGTGAGCAAGTTGTCTCTTATAGCTATAGCTGCTAGGCCTAGCTCTGGTTGTTGGTCTGTGAGGTGTCAAAGCAGGATGTAATGTCCCAGCACTAAACACCAGTGATATAGATACATGCCATTCTTCCTATAATGTCTTTATGTGCCAACAAACTTATTTTTAAGCTGTTTTAAGATAACAACTTAGTGTTGCTCGAGATCGGATAATGCATTTGTTGTTGCTTAAGGTGCAAGGTTCGATAACTTTCTAATCCTTTTATTTATAGAGCACCTTTCAAAATGAAGTTGAAAGTGCTTTACGATAAAACAAATGATGCAGAAATGAAATCCCAAACATAAATCTAACAAAATGAAAATACAATACTTTATATAGTACCAACCATAAGATTAACGAACAGGCCGTTCGATAAAAGGGAGTCTTGAGAAGAGAATTAAAAGAAGATACACATTTTTTTTTTCTGCCTGAGATCTCCAGGCAGGAAGTTCCACAGGGACCAGAACAGCAGCGTTTAGTTGTGACAAGGTGTGATTTTGGAACGGTTTGTAGGGATCCAGCTACTGGTGGATCTCAGTCAGCAATCAGGCACTTTAGGGGGTTAGCAAACCATAGATGTAGGCATGAGCCTGACTGTTCAAGGTTCACAGATAGACAGTTAGCCAGTTCACTTCACCCGACAGCTGGAGTAACTTAGCTGTCTTTACAAGGCACAACTCTCTGGTGGTTAGCATGGACCTGTCCTTTTGTGTTTATAGTACAATTAGGCTGTTGCAATCACTCATTTAAAAGAGTATAATGGCAAATCGAACCAATCTAATGATGAAACAATATCTTCAGTGCAGTGTTAGTTGCTTGATTCTGACTCTAGTAATATCTCTTATTGTTATCATGTATTTTTTTGCATCGTTCTCTAGCACTACTTCCTTTTCTTAAAATCACACTTGCATCGTTTCCCGTGATTGTGAAACACAGTTCACATGTCAATCATCCACTTGCTGGTGTCTCACACTAGATGGCAGTCAAACACAAATATTCAGCATCCACCAGGCACCGTCAGCATCTGGTGAACAGTGTGTCCGCATCCATGAGAGGAACTTCAGATGGTGGCGGCAGCTCGTTCCTTGCGAGTAGATGCACATCTCTTTTGTACTCGACACTCTGCTAAAAATGGATCATAAATGTACGCTCACTTGCTCAAGTGACCTCTCATTGTGACACCGGCTTCGGTTTGGTTTGACAGAAAGAAAAAAAAGCCTGGAGCTGGAAACATTATCAATATTACAGTGACTGTCAGAGCAGATGAGTGTGCTGGCCGTGTTTGCTTTTGTTTGCCTGTGGAGCCAATACTCAGTTAAAAGTGGTGTCAGCTCGTGGATGTTAAGAATTCATATTCAGACTCTAGTTATTCAGAGCAGGAATCCATCCTTTACACTTTCCTCCTATAGATTCCTCAGTTTCTTCTTTATGGAAAGTCTACAGCCTCAAGTCAGGATCTGGTGAATGTGCTGCACATGAAGTGGACATACACTCCACCATCGCTGCCACCCACTCTCACCCTCTCACTGGTTATTGAGTCTGCAGCTGAGATCCAGCACATCATTACTGATTACAGGCGTAAAGCGATACAAATGTGGAGGTTGCCCCTGATGCTTAATTGGTAGGATGTAATAACGGAGCTGTAATATGTGGGCCCCTAATTGTGTGTTTACTGCACTATTTATTGGAGAGCGTCCCTCCCCCGGCTGGTGGCTGATGAGGTGAGCTGCATTTCCGCTGGCATGCTATCAATCCTGCTTCATTAAGGACACACAGGGTAGGGAGACAGGAACACAGGAGTTTGCCTCGCAGCTTGGCGTGGGCAGAGGAGTCAGCCCCGTTAATGAATTTAAAATTTCCTCAGACAGAAAGAAAAGCAATCATGGAAAAAGATGGGTGATCAAAACTTCTGGGCTTATTCCTAGTTTTATTTGACATCGGATGAAGACATGACAAGGGGGATCTCAAATGGCATAAACATCTTTGGTCAGGAAAATCGGATTTTCGGTCATACGGATATTAATTTTGGTTACGATATGTGTGCACGTGTAAGTGTCAGCAGTAGAACATGGTAAAGTTCAAATGATTATAAGGGCTGACACGTACTACAGCTATATTCTGGCATTTAGTACATTTGAATCTAATAGGTCCTGTATTTTGATTTTATTCATATTTTGACGTTTTATTCATTTCTCAGAGACATAATCTGAGACAAAGGGAAATGAAAACTAAATAATCAGTATAACTTTTGAATACAGCCAAAAGTTGGAGGTAGCACTCAAACATTTTACTTTAGTGCAAGTTAGTTAAATTGAAGATAAAAAAATATCTCAAGTAAAAGTACTACATTAATGTCTCTACTTGAGTTAAAGTATTTGTTTTTAAATTAACTTGTTAGTTACTTCTAAAAATCCAAAAAACCAAACAAGGTGAATATGTAATCTAGTTCATATTGAAAGGGTAGAGGAGTAGAAAGCACAGATATTTGCTGACATATAGTGGATTCAAACTACCACACTAACTTTTGGATTTATGTAAAAGTCCTTGCTTGTGGATTTATTTGTGTCAAAAGTAAAAAGTACTTGTCGAGTAAAGCCCATTCCCTAATGTAATGGTTTTCTATACAAATAACTGTGCCTCCTGTGTATTCTGATTACATGAATATTACAGAAAGCAGATGATTTTACTGAAAAGAGTAGAAAGTACAGATATTCCTGACACATGAAATGGGGTGAAAGTGAAAAGTACTTGAAAGTAAATCTACTTAAGTAATGTACAGATACTATGTACATTGACGCAGTACATAGACGCAGTACATAGTTAATCCACCAATGGTTAGCAGCTCCAGTAAAATCATGTATATGTGCTGTGTTCACAACAGCAATGTGGATAATGATTCTCTCTGGTGTGTAATGCAGCTAAGACTCATTAGACAGACTATGACCTCACTAAATACATTTCTGGTTAATGTTGGGTCTGTTTGCCTTTCAGGAGATTTACTCATGTGGGCATGCAGGATTATGATACTCGAATTTGTATATATTCATGTTTTGTGTTCAGCGTGGAAGGAAGGCTGCTTCATTTCAGTCTGTTTATTTTAGAAAGCGTGTGGCCCAAGTCTCTGAAGTCTATTTTAATGAAAAGGTCATAGCATTAGTAATGGCTGACTTTTACTGGTGACAAAATGTTTTCTTTAATCATAGGACCAACCTACACATTCATGGTAGGACTTGGGGACTTTCAAAAGTGTCAGCAAAGCGCTGCTCTTTTTATTTGTATATTTTCCAACGTTCAACTTTAATTGCTCATGTGCTGTACAACTGCAGTACGGTATTTGATAAGAGACATTGGCTTGTCATCTTCATCTATGCAGTTCATGTACTGATCAGACGCTCTGATCCCGGCCTGACTGTGGTGCCTGACAGAGACAGCAGGGTGTCAGTGAGGCTGCAGATGAGCTTCACACATCGTTACACCGCCTCACAATGTATGCAGTGAGGGTCTAAGTCAATTATTAATCCAGCTTGATTCATTTACACCTATGACAGACTGAATTAGTTTCTGCTTGAGAATATTAGTGATCTTCATTTAAGAGTTCTCACCAGGCTAATATTGTATTCCACCATTTGTTCACCACTTGATCCTAAAATTAAATATGGGACGTAATCCCAGATCAAAAGTACATTGAATGACCATTAACTGTCTTTTGCGGATGTAATGTACATTTGAATGAATGTATCCTTCATCTTTGTTCTTTTAATGTTGTTAGCCACTTATCTGGAGAAAGCTTGACGGGGGAAAAAAAAAGATATTTATCTAGGCAATTATAGTTATGTAAATTATTGTATTTGGAACTTCCTATTTAAACTCTTGTATATGTAATACTATCAATATTAATATGTTTTATATAATATACATAATACTTAAAGATGTGTGTGTGTAAATTAAGGAGGCATGTACTCAAAAGAAGGGATATGGCCGAAATGTATTGACATGACTCTTACATTTAAAATAAATATATGGGTTGGGGTTAGGGTTATGGTTATAAATGACTATTTTATGTTGCAAATGAAGCTGCTGCTGTTATGTATGACACATTTCAGATGTGTCTAACCATAAGGTACAATCAATCAATCAATGTCCTCAACTTCAGAACAAGCAGCTGATTAAACACATATACTGTATTTTGCTGCATAAAGACAGTATGTGCAGTACGAGATAATTAATACTGTAAACATAACATTTAAGATGATTTAAAACGACTAAAGAATAGAATAGGCCCCTTAGGTGTAAATATGAACACATGGTTTGATAACATGTGTAAAAAAATGAACTTGACAAAGGCAGTTCATGCATTTATGAATAAAAAGAGAAATAAACATTAATAGGTTGTACACATTTGAGAAAATGAAAAACAAATTATTTGTTTAGTAAAATGACAGGAGATGAAATAAAAGACAAACATGCCGTTGTTTTTCTTTACAAACACACTGTAGCTGAAACCTGATTGTTCGTAGATTGTTTTTCTATCATCAGACACGACGTGTCTTTCATATGGAGTTTCTGCTCATTTGGCATCGGACACTCTGATTTTCCTGAATTAACCAGAATGCAAAGCTGCCCGTGGGAAATCTTCCTGAGGCTCGCGTAAAGCAAGGCCAATTAAACTGAATTGGGAAGTCTGCTGTCACTGTCAAGTGCAGCTGCTCCACACTCATGTTTTCATTTCCGACCAAACTATTCAGAGAAGTGGAATGGCTTCCATTGAGCAGCGGGTGAAAACTCAATTAAAGGAACAAGAAAATGGCTGCGTTCGGAAAATCTAAATAATCTTCTTTCTTAACCACTATGCCTTGACCACGATGGAATACATCACATGGTCAAGGAACGATGTGAAGAGAAGCCGTAAGGAGTAGGGAAAGTAGAACCATGGTTTTGAGAAACTCTGACTCCATTTACACTCTGTGTTTTAAAAACACAAACAAATTTACTTATAAGATGCACCCTAAATGTATGGTTCTCTGTGTTGTAGGCTGTGCAGTGGCAGTTATGAGGTTTCCTGTTCGAAATAGAATGACTTATCCTGAGAAAAGATGTTTTCATTTCATTTTATACAAAGGAAACATTTAATCATTACAGGAAATAACTAAACAGAGTTAAATGATGATTAAACAAAAATGACTGAAATGTTGAAATTATAGGATGGATTTGTGGAGAAAACCTTATATAAGTGGAGTAAACTCTTTTTTGGGAATTCCACAATTGGGGGATTGAAATTACTTTTATATTTGTTGTTAGTTTTGATGATGATATTCTGAGCTGAACATATTAGTTCAATATGTTTGTTGTTGACTAGACATGTGTGACAGAGAAAAAAATCAGGAATCAAACACAAGTGACGATTCAAATCATTCAGGATCGTGTCATGAGAAAAAAACAGCCCTTCTGGTTTTTATATTTGTGTGTGTGTGTGTGCAAGTGCAACTATACGGTTTTGTTGCTTTAAATGTTGCTTCTGCAAAGAATTGTGGGGCAACAGTTTCTCCTTTCCTTGGTTGTCCGATGTATGCTATATATGCTTGACGAGATGAGTGAGGGAGCATTGGAGCTCCTTTCCTTATCCTTAAGAGAATTCAAACAGCTCTTACTATTGCAGCGACTGAAATAGTTCAGGGTCATTTCACTCAGTTAGGAAGGTTCCTTATTAGATGGACTATTTGCCTGTCTTAATTGCAGTTGTTGAAGTCACTTTCTTGGCTACAGAGTATGAGAATGACAATTCAACAGAAAACACAAAAACATGCATGAATAAAGCGAAGCACACAGCTGCCGTGACGGAGAGAAGCTGATAGAAAGATCAAAACGCATAAATGGAAGAATAAGTGGAAAAATATATTTTTTTTCTCTAGTGATTTTTTTTTTTTTATCTGAATCGTTGCACTGCCTTTTGTCCATTCTTTCTGTCATTCCTCTACTCTCCTCTCCTCTTCTCCAGGCAGACGTTTCTTTGATCCGAGGCTCCCACGCCTTTCACCCCCCTCTCCAATCCTCTCGGGGTCTTATTAACAGACACGCAGTTCTCATGTTTTATTGCCTATGATAAAACCTTCCCTCTGATCTCTCATTACAGGCCGGTTCTTTGGAAATGGGCCCTGCACCCTTCGGCTTAATATTGCCCGTAATGGAGCAAAAAGCTAAATGCACAATCTGAATGTGTCGGGTACATACCAGGTCCCTGTGCATTAATAAGCCATCAGCTCATCCTGGGTTTGTCCTTATTCCTCCACTCTCTGCAAAGTCTACATGAGAATATGGTGATTTCTGCTTGTAAAGTGCACTGTGGTTTCAAATAGCCGGGTACAATATATGTCCACATGACACACATACACTTAAACATGCACATTTAGACAAAATTGTGACCTCTTTCGTGGTCTCAGACTCTCAGATGCTGCCATGTCACGGACACAGGCCGGATTGTTCAGTTTGGTTTGTCTTTACATGTTTGCACAGATGTCTTCCATGATGTATTTCATGTTGAGTCTGCCTTTCACCTCTCTGGGGGAAACGGCTCCACTGTTTCAGTCTCTGTCACACGTCCCTCCAGTCCCTCTGGGCGACATAATGACAAGAGGCCGCTGGCTTAAGATACTTCAGTGAGCCGCCTTCTTCCTCTCTGCTCTTTTCAATCCCCAAAGGTTTAGATTTTGTACATTTGTAGGTCATCCATGCATGAAACAGGAGCAGTTACTGTTCAGGTCATCCATCAGGTGAATCCATACCATTATTTCTACATTTAATGCAGAACATGATCCAGGTACTGTTACATGGCTGGTGGTTATGTAATATATTAGCTGATAGTAAATCTTTACACCAGTTGAAAGTCAGAGAATGCTTTTTTTTATGTCATGTTCTTGATGTTACATGAATGTACTGTGTTTTATTGTGGTAAGTCTGACCTGTATATTACAAACTCTGTACCTGCCATTAAACTGAAGTAATAAACATTACGTACATGAAATAATGGCGGGGGAAGATGTAACTAGAATTGGAGGAGTTACAGGGGAAGATATCAAATTAATCTTATTTAAAATGTATCTGTTATGATTTGTGGAAGGAGATGGACCCGGATGCAGAGTTTCAAAACAAAAAGGTGATTTTAAAATAAAGAGTGTCTAAAACTAGACGAAAACAAAACATAACAGGTGACTACTGGAGGGAACAAGAACTAAAGAAGCAGAATCAAAGCTTCCAGGCGCACGGGGAACACAGAAGCTAAGGAGGGGAAAGCAGGACAGGACAAACCTTCAGCGACAACGAGTAGAAGAACAAACAATCCGACAAAAGAAACACAGAGGCTTAAATATGCAGGGAAGGCAGGGGCAATTAAACACAGGTGAAACACATGAGGAATGGGGACGACAATCAAGACAGGAAGTTAAGACAGATACAACACACAAGGAACAGAGACTACAAAATAAAACAGGAAACAGAAATACAAAGAGCCTGAAATCAACAAACTAAAATGACAGAACATTACAGTATCACTGGGTTTCACCACATGCTCTTGGGTTATTTCTCGATTGCGTACTGTATCCATATGTATGAATATATATGAAATCATTTTGTAAGTTTGTCATGTGAATTAATTTGTATGTGCTGTTTGTGTGTATACCATCTATTAAAAGATGATATTAATTTCTAACTATTTTAGATTTCTATATAATTAGTTTTGTAACCTCCATCATAATTAATATAAAGGGGTACAAATAATCAACTGATAAAATAAATGAAATAAAATGGCCTCTAGTGAGACCAAGACAGTTTCAATGTGATATGTCTGTGCTCGGAAGTTCTCAGTTTCATGACGCTTGTTGAATCTCTGTTGACGCCCTTCTTGTCAGACACTTGCCTGCAGAGCTTCTCATTTAATGTGTCAGTGCATAGAGGCCTGTTCTACACATGCTTCTACTAGCTAGATTATGTTGCTAAATTGCTGTAGCATTACTACAAACACTAATAGCTAATTACTATCTGGTAAGTGCTCAGATCCTGCCCCTAACAGAATCCTGCGATGGCAAACGATGGATGTGTTCCACATAGCTGTGACAGGGAGCCACAGGACCACAGCACCTGAATGTACACACAATCCCCAAACAACCCTGTCCAGGCATTTACAGCTCACATATCAGATATAAAGGGGAGGAAGACCTGCATCTTTCGTCATAACGTCATAGTCTGCACTGTTTAAAATCAGTACCACCACTTCTACAGTTCAGATATATCCCTTTAGTGATTTTTTCAGATCATTCTACAAGATGTTAAGCTTTACTTGTGAAGTTTAGAGAAGTGCTTTGGTGGATCTCTTGCCATCTATCTACTAATTCCAGAAGTCTCTGTGTGTATATGTCCGGCATATGTTGAGAACCATTCATCTTCTTTGCTTCACACTTGGAATGTGTATAAATAAGGGCCTAAGGAAGTGCAGAATTGAATATGGTGAATTTTGGACAACCGATATGTTCACTATGAATCAGAATTGAATAAACAGCTACCAGCGCCCTGTAGCTGCGATGGATGGGACTCACAACAACAGGCATGTTTATGGCAAAAAAAACTGAATCTCCAGTTTGGGGTTCTGTGTAATGACTCAAGCTTTACTGGACTTTTAAGAAACAAGACGACTGAGGCCTGCAGCTTCTCTTTACTTGCTGCGGCTCAATTAGAAGAGGTGACTTTTACAGTATAAAGCTGCAACCAGTATTACCACACCATGATTCAGGTCGGGTGGAGGGACCCCAGAGCAGAGTCAAACACAGAGCACGAAGATGGTGCGTTCAAGCATGTTTATTTATCGTGGGACAAGGCAGAAAGACGGGGTGCTGATGGCTCCGGGGGTTCGTCATCGGCGAGTCGAAGCAGGAATGCAGGATGACAGGGTTGCTGATGGCACCGGGAGTTCGACAGCGGGGAAGAAGAGCAGGTGAGCAGGATGACAGGGTCCTGGAGGACAGGAGAACAAACACAGGGGTTACAGGATATACGCAACAGGAGAATTAGACTGAGGGGCCGAGATCGAGAAATTACCACAGTAGTGACAAGGAAGAACTGGCGATGACTCGGCACACAGCCAGGGTAGATATAGCCTCAATGGACGCCTCCAGGCGTCCTAGCAGGGTGGTCAGGATGGGCACGATAGAAGTCTTGAAGGAGGGTCTGGTCCAAGATGACTTGTCGGGAGATCCAAGACCTCTCCTCTGGACCGTATCCCTCCCAGTCTACCAAGTACTAGTACCCCCTGCCTTGTAGTCGGACATCCAGGATGCTGGAGACATTGGATGCCGGATGGTCGTCGACGAGCCGGGTGGGTGGTGGGGGCTCGGCCGGAGGGCTCAACGGACAGGTGGAGACAGGTTTGATGAGGGAGTTGTAAAAGGTCGGATGTATCTTAAGAGCGGAGGGGAGCTTAAGACGTACTGTCACCGGATTGATGACCTTACTGTAATCCCGTATGAATCGGAGGTAGAAGTTTGCAAAGCCAAGAAAACACTGCAGCTGTTTTCTGGTCCCAGGGGTTGGCCACTCGCTCACTGCCTGAACTTTAGCTGGGTCCGTCCGTAGCGGTCCTTTCTCACGATATATCCCAGTAAAGGGACTGGTTGAGAATGTAACATACATTTTTCAGTCTTGACAAACAGTTTGTTCTCCAACAGCCTCTGTAGCACTAACCTGACATGTTGTTGGTGTTCCTGCAGGTTACGTGAGAAAATTAGAATGTCGTCCATATACACAAATATCATGCGGTTGAGCATATCTCGCAACACATCGTTAACAAGCTTTGGATTATTGTGGCAAGGAGGATGAAGTTATTGTCTTAGTAAGACTTTAATGTGGATAGATTGCTGGCTCCTGATTTTATGTCAGTGCATATTTTCCTCTCTTGGTCTGGCCTTCTGTCAACTTGCCAGAAGGAGAGGAGAAGTAAAGATGTAGGGAATAATTAATAGGGTTTGACAGGCTGCTACCTCCAAGCGCCTGCTCACATTTGACTGACAAGTGGGGTGTGAGGGTCGCACTTGGGCTGTCTCTTGCCTTCCCCCCTTTTGCTTTGCTGGTCCTATTTCTTGAAATTGTTGGAGTTTGAGCGGAAGGGAAAAAAAGAAGACCAGAAATTAGCTTAACCCTGAAACAGTCTGATATTTGCACGTATGGAAGCCGTTTGAGGCAGAAGAGCGAATTCAAAGCCACGAGGCCTCTTCAAGCTCAAACCGCGCACTCCCAGCAAGCCTGTTTGCTCGGTTCACGCACTAGGTTCAAACATAGTCCGCGGCTACTGCTTATCTGTGGTTCTGCAGGTACCGTTAACCGTTTTTTTTTTTTTTTTTAAGGGTATTTAAAGTAAATGATGTTGGACGGCCACTGAGCCCCTATCTCTCCAGCAGCAGCACAATCCCATCACCGGCCGCAGCTTGAGCAAATAGTCTATTACCTGTCCTTATTGTGATATACAAGTCCCAAGCTCAGAATAAGAGCCTGCATAATGTTTCATCTTCTTATTTATTACGACCAGTTTTATGCTACCAAAAGCACTGTGTAATATCTGTGAGGGAGAGAACTAATAAGTAAGACGTACTACAGATCCGCTCTCCTTAAGATTTTCCTCTGCATATTTACTTTGATTAATAAAGGTTATTAAATTGGGAATAAAACACAGCCATATAGAAGAAGAGGGTTTAGCTTTAATCATTACTGCTGGCCCTGCACAGTCTGACAAAGCACAATAAAGTCAGTTGAACCTGAAGACTTAATTAGAAGGGTTTTCCATATTTACAGGCGCCCACCCATCCACTTCAACCTGAGATTGTCTTGATTGTGGAAGAAAATGAGAAATGGAGGAGGGGGCTTTTCGTCCCTTAATGAAGTCTCACAAGTACTTCCAGTGTTTTGATATGAGAACATGTCTTAGTGCCTCACAAGTTAAATTCACACACAAGCATAGGTATGTGTAACCAGACACAAGCGGACATGTACTCAACACACGCAGTTAGAGGGAGCGCACACACACGTCCGACACAACCCGAGGGGATGTCATTTTGAGTTTCTACATGAGAGGGGTCTTAAATAAAATGAATGCTCTCTTGAAAAGCACACTCACAGGCACAGTCATAGGCCCTTGCACAGAAGCAATACATTCATACACACAGTTTATTGTTTGTGTGTGTGTGTGTATTTGTCCAGTGAATATTACTGCTAATTACGAGGACCTCAGCTTCTGGCCATCACTCCACTTCGTGTAATTAACAGGGAAGTGCAGGATTTAATTTACAGTAATATTTGGTCAAATACTGAACATAACATAATTTTAGGGTAAAAATATGCTAAAATAACCATCTCTTTGTAGAATTTACAGATTACTGTAGTTTAAACAAATTAGGACTGTAATACAAAAAGCAATACAATACAGTTCAAATTAAAACAACAATTTTACAAATTGATTTGATATACTTTAGAGATAATAATATGTACAAATACAGCTACATTATGTCAATATGAGGGGGTTTAAATAACCAAGTGAGAATTGAGTAGGCCTATATTTAACAATATATCAATAGGGTCATAATCATAATAATAGCAATAATAACTTTGTTTGTGTAGCACTTATCTAAACGAGGTTACAAGTTATTCACACTAAAGTCCATCGCAAAAATGAATTTAAGAGCCAAATCATAACATAATAAGTTAAAGACTTTAAGTTTATAGAGAAACCAACAGTTCCCACAATGAGCAAGCACTTAAAGATAAAAACTTCTCTTGTTATTACTAGTGAATAGTTTGGAGAAATAGTTGGGTCTTGCAAATTTTTGTTTGTCATTATAGGAAGTTAAGGAATTTCATTCATATTTAGGTAATGGACATGCATTTGGTATTTTTCCACTTCCATTCGTTTTTTCTGCACAGCCTTTTAAGTTCTCGTAGCCTGTCATACGACAGAGGTGTGGAGAGGTGTTATGGGTGATGATAAACAGTGTGGTTTGACAGGTATTATCGAACCCATTAAATAAAATATTAGGATGAGATGACTCATTACTCGTGTTATGGTCAAGAAGACCTACGAAAAAGTTTGATGAGAATTTTTGAGGCACTATGTTCATTCAAGAGGTACGTGAACTTTTATGTAACTTTTTATGTTTTTTGGGACAACGTTGAACAGGAAGTCAAACTTAACACAGAGCTGGACTAGACATGTAAACCACGAGGTCCAAACTTTGACTCAAAAATAGGTTATAATTCGTTAATAGCCTGGTTAAATAATTATTTCCTTATTTTCAGAGTCAACAAAGTATTTGGTCTTCTTAAACCATGCTGACTAACGACTCAGAGGCTAAGGCTACTTTGGCAAGAACACTGTGTACGCTAGCATGCTACAGACATTCCGGGATATTGTCAAGGAACTTATTCACCAAGAGAATGGCGGTCTCCGTGAAGAGATCAAGCGGGCCATCTCGCTGATAAAAACTGCCCTTGATGAATGCAGTGAAAAACTCCGTGAGCTGATTTGGATACCCGCTTGGAGGCGATTGAGACGCGATACGCAAATTTTAACAAAAAAACTACAGGGGAAGAATAATGATCTGGAAAATAGAGTAGGACGATGCAATCTACGTATCATAGGACTGCCAGAGGGTTTGGAAAAGGGAAATCCTACACAGTTCATCACAAGGGTTCTATACAACATTCTTGGGGGTACCAATGGTTTGGAGGAGCCCCCGTTTCTGGTCAGGGCTCATCATGCCACGGCTCAGGTCCCTCGTGAGGGGGACCGACCATGGCCGTTCATCCTGCAGGTTCACAGGTTCACAGGCTGTCGATGCGCGGCGATTTCTTTTCCCATCAACCAGACAATACAAGTTTTTCTCTCTGGTGCATCAAACATACTCGCATATTACTTACTTTTTCGTTGAGAAAAAGCTATTATCTAATGTCAAAGCATGTATAATAGTATTGTTATATCCGATCGTAGCCCTATGGTTTTAGAGCTCAGTTTTCCCAATCCAAATTCGTTCATTTTCCTCAAACTTGAAATACGTATGTTGTTACTTTACTACGAGCTTCAGTTGGGGACCGAGCGGGTATTTTACAGTCATAACGACTGACCAACAGTTAATTACTCGGTGGGTTTCATGTAGTGCGGAACTCTTTCTCTCCGTTGTTTCATGCTATTGTGTGGGTGGTTTTACAGCGTCACAGAAGGAGGGAAACACTTCTAAAGAAAGGCAAAAAATATCAGGCGGTTTTGTTTGTTTGCTATAAATGATTACTGACGTTTTTGAAGCAAAGTATTAGAGACGTTAAGGGGTTTTTGCTGCATTGTCGAGTTCATAGGAACGCGGCCCCTTTTGTGTTTTCAAAGTTTCGGCGTGGACTGCAAGTGGCCATTTTGTGACTACACAGCTTTTTAAGCTAATTTCTATCGGGATCATAATGAGCCGGCATCCTCTGTTACTTCTAAAGCCGTTGTTACAGATTTGAAATGTGCCATTCTGCTGTGTGAGTGCCAATGTCAAACCGTGACAGAACTAATATCCCACTTAAAGGAGCAGTTAGCGGAGGGGCGACCCGTTGGACTGGTTGTAAAATAGTTCAGTGTGAAATCGTCATTTACTGCTCATATGTCCAGGAAACATAGAGCATGTTCGGTGGATTGCATAAATGACTTGTACAGGGAAACTATTTCTCAGTCTTCTGTCATTGCATGTGAAGATGCTTCCCAGAGCTCAAATGATGCAACAATAAAATAAATGAAAGCATTGAATTGCCACACAATTCAATGAGACCTTTCTTAGGAATTAGATCTATTCTACTTAAAAGTGCAAGGGCAGCTCCTTCCAGGTTGAACACTACACAAAATTGTCAAAGAGATACAAAATGTGCATGAGTTGGGACAGGGTTACACTTTTACTACATTCACTTTTAAAAGATGACTCGTGTCTAACAGATGATGTTATTGCTAAAATCTGTGATTGTGTGAAGGATTCAGATCTGTTCTCTGACTATTATCAGGGACCATTGAGAACAACATATTCAAGGACGTGTAAAGATGCTTTTGAAATGGTCAAAGATGTTAGTGGTTAGTGGATGATAGTCATTCGTTCGTTTCAACGGGGGTTGCAAACGATCCAAAGACTCGTACCCGACAGATGAACTAGTAGTTCAACTCCCGACGTGCTTCGTTCATCTGCCCACAGAGTCTTCGGCCAACGTGTCGGCCACACAGAGCGAGCTCATATCGCCGGTGACCGCGATGCGGGCGGCAGACGGGGAAATCGCTCCTCGGAAAAGCAAGCCGAGCTCCAGGGCTGCGGGGCTCCAGAGCCCCCGGTCACCTACATGCACATCTGCGAGACGGAGGTGTTCAGCTGTTCCTGCTGCGGCCCGGCGCCTTAATACCGCTGCACGTCCACCCGGACATGAACGGGGATCTACGGAGCTGCTGATCGGCACGCTGCCAGCACATCCAGCTGGCCCGCCGCATCCGCGGACACAGAGCTTAAACTGCTGCTGATCCACTGACTATAACAACGCCGCATTCCTACACTTATAAAATGTAATTCTATGTGGAATAATCCAAGTATTCAGAATACGTAAGGCACACACTTTTTAAAAAGTGCATGCCTTGTGTTTATACTTACAATGACTTTGATTAAATTACTTAAATGCACACCGATTTGTTATTCTTGTTTCTGTAATGAGCAGTTAAATAAAAATGTGGGAAAGAATATTGTACAGTATCTAATATTGTGTTGGTCATATTTAAATCATTCATTACGTTTTTTTTGGGGGGAAAGAGAGGATAAAATAAAAGAATCGCATATTAAATCTTAATCGCAATATTTGGGGGGGGAAATCGCAATTAGATTATTCCCCCATATCGTTCAGCCCTATTCAAAAGTCATAATGACTGGTTTTGTTATTTTCACTTTACATTTACACTTACAGTTTAGTGCAGTGTAATTATTTCCCATGATAATTAAATGCCAGTGTGACTATAAATGACAATTTAAAACCATACAAACTGTCATGTTTTACTGTATATAATAGAGGAGGTCTTCTTAAAAAAAATATGATCTGCCACACAAAAGCTGTCAGTCATGGCTGCTTTTTAACAGCGGTCCCGCGATAGGGAATGAGGTATCTGTTTCCTCTTCTGAGCCTAGAGAGGTCACGTGGAAAATGACCCAAAGACTTGTACCCGGCAGATGAACGAATCGTTCACCTCACGACCGTGTCTTCAGATCAGTGACTCGTTCTTCTGCCAACAGAGTCTTCGGATCAGTAATTCGTTCATCTGCCGGATACGAGTCTTTGGATAATTTTCCACGTGACCTGCAGCAGCCTATGCAACAGTCCCGATGCGCGGCCACGGGAAAATGAACGAATCACTCCCGAGTCCTTGTAACGATTCGTTCAAAACGAACGAATCGTTCACGAACGACACAACACTAGAAGAAAGCAGCCACAAACTACTAAGCACAATCACAAACACCACAGAGTCCACACCTCAAAGACTAGAACAAAGTCTCCAAAGAGATCCAAATCTCCAATGGGATCCAAATCGCCAAGCAGATCCAAATTTCAAATGAAATGAAGACTCCAAAGATTAGAGCAATGTCTCCAATGAGATCCAAATCTCCAATGAGATCCAGATCTCCAATGAGATTAAAATCTCCAATGAGATCCAGATCTCCAAAGATGAGAGCCAAGTCTTCAAAGATGGGAGCAAAGTCTCCAATGAGATCCAAATCTCCAATGAGATCCAGATCTCCAAGGAGATCCAAATCTCCAAAGAGAAGAGTCAAAACCTCAAAGACTAGAACAAAGTCTCCAAAGAGATCAAAATCTCCAGTGGGATCCAGATCGCCAAGCAGATCCAAATTTCAAATGATATGAAGACTCCAAAGATTAGAGCAAAGTCTCCAAAGAGATCCAAATCTCCAAAGATGAGAACCAAGTCTTCAAAGATGAGAGCAAAGTCTCCAAGGAGATCCAAATCTACAATGACATCCAGGTCTCCAAGGAGATCCAGATCTACAATGAGATCCAAATCTCCAAAGATGATAGCCAAGACTCCAAAGACTAGAGCAAAATCTCCAATGAGATCCAAATCTACAATGAGATCCAGGATCCCAAGGATATCCAGATCTCTAATGAGATCCAATTCTCCAATGAAATGCAAATCTCCCAAGAGGAGAGTCAAGATTCTAAAGATGAGAGCAGTCTCCAAGGAGATCCGAATATACAATGACATCCATGTCTCCAAGGAGATCCAGATCTCAAATGAGATCCAAATCTCCAAAGATGAGAGCCAAGACTCCAAAGACTAGAGCAAAGTCTCCAAGGAGATCCAGATCTCCAAGGAGATCCAAATCTCCAAAGATGAGAGCCAAAACTCCAAAGAGGAGAGCAAAGTCTCAGAGGAAGAAATCTTGCTTCTCAGTGTCCAACCTGATACTGGAGGGTGTTTCTGCTTCCACAGAGCGCCATGGGATGTCCCTGGTAGCCTTGAAGAAGGCTCTGCAGGCTGGAGGATACGATGTTGCAAGGAACGACGCCAGGGTCCTCCTCACAATCAGACGCCTAGTGGCCAACAAAGCTTTGGTTCAGAACAAGGGCACCTCAGGCCCCTTCAAGGTGAACAAAAATACTCCAAAGACGAGAGCAAAGTCTGTATGGAAACTGGCGTATTGCACATTATTTTGGAATGATTAATTCCTAATTATTACTTATACAATAAGGTCAAGACAACAACAGTGTTTATTTTAGTTTTTTACAGGCGGCTCTTTTGTTTTTGTCAAATACTTTGTGTTGATTAATATGATTCGGAAAATATTCTCAGATATTATTATTATAATTTTTATATATATATATATATCTATATATATACTTTTTTTTTTTAAATATTTTGCCGATAGCAGTTTTTCAGGGTATTCTGTCAATCCAGTCAAGTTAATAAAACTGTGTAAAACATCTAAGCCTTCGTTTGAGACACTTCACAGTAGGTGGAGGGCTACTGAAATTGTTCAGTTCTTTGGATCTTCTTTGAGGTAAGTAAACTTAACTACTTTAACATATGAAGATTACATTTTTTTAATAATTTGTACCTACAGATCTTGTATATATTGTCATGTCAAAGATATTAAGTTTCACTCATGCCACCATTCAGACATTATATTAAAACTCCTGAGCGGTGGGAAGGAACAACATGCTGGCTTTTGGGACACCAAGGAAATAGTGAGTTTCTGATCCGAAATGAAAATTGGGGATGATGTGCAGCAAACGACCCAAGTAAGTATGTGTTCCTCCATATATTACTATTATATGCCTTTACTTTCTTTCAGGTCTTATATAACTCTACCAGTGGTTCTACTTCATTTGGACATAAGCAACCTCTGAGCTGTCCCACCAGTCCACGCCTCTGATCAAATAACATTCTTGTCAAGGATAAACAGTGGTAAGTGGTTGTACAGTTCAGTGTAGGTTCATTTAAAAATTCAGTGTCTAAGATTTAGGTGAAAGGGATCTTTTTGCAGAAATTTTACATAAAATAATAGTAATAGTAGTTCATCTAAGTGGTACAAATTGTTATTTTCTTTCCTCTAGAATGTTCCCTTTAAATAAGACTATTTTATATTGAAATACTTCATATTTACAATGGGAGTGGGTGCTCTCTTCAGAGGCCGCCATGCTTTTTACAATAGCCCGGACTGGACAAACTAAACACCCTATGAGTTTTTGTGAAAAGTGAAGTTTACCACATGTTCTCTTTCATGTTTGGAAGGGGAGGGTGAGGTGAAGGGTATTCCGCTACAACATGCAACTTTACCACTAAATATCACTACATTTTACACACTGAACTTTTAACAAAAGAAGACCTTACATTTATCTATTTTGTAAGCACAGTGTTGCCATTTCATGTTCAACAGGTTAGTTAAACCACCTTGGTTCTGTGGCTTTTACTGCTTTATTGCTCAGAAGATTTGAACATTTATGGCCTTCTTTGGTAACTTTAATGTTTCGTATAATTATTTTTCATATTTGTTGTGAGAACAACTTAGCCACTGTTTAAATACTATGCAAATTGTTGTATTATTAGTGTTGATATAACTATTATTGTTTGTCATCCACAGTGATGATGAAAAGACTTAATAATAAGTTTCCTGAACATCATACCATGTCTGTATGTGACTATCCAACCTGCTGTCAAGTCTGGACCCGATGACAATGACACCAGTCTTATCGAGCCTAATTAGAGGTAAGCAGTCTAAGAGTTTATGGCTGCTTGTTAAATATAACTATATTTCCAGTTGTTTGCAGTTTTAAATCTGAGTAGTCAAAATTCTGTATGTGGCTGTGATTCTT
This sequence comes from Platichthys flesus, assembly GCF_949316205.1. Lineage (NCBI taxonomy): Eukaryota > Metazoa > Chordata > Actinopteri > Pleuronectiformes > Pleuronectidae > Platichthys > Platichthys flesus. The sequence continues at coordinate 18,737,353 of NC_084945.1, read as the reverse complement.
TAGGTTGTCTATATGTAAGCATCGTGCTTAAGCACTGAATCAATCTAACTTTGGCTTTGTTTGTTTTCTGTCGTTAGAAAGGATAGTGCCAGATTGAACACCTGATGAATATGAAAAGGAAATGTAATGTAACATGTCAATCATCAAGCAGAACTGGTGACAACACATACTTCAAGTTCCAACATCTTGGACACGTGTCTGTGTGACACTCTATCCCATGTTGAGCCCCCTCTTCAGTCAGGTCTGGACTCAGTGAATCATTACTCCTGATTGACCAAGGGCAAGTGACATTTTTTTCATAATGTTTATTCAGTCCGCCATGGATTGTCCTTTGTGTATATGGGCACAGATGTTTTTTCAAGATCAACAAAAACTTCTACACTCCTTTGAGAATTAACCCTTGTATGGTGTTCGTGTTTTGGTCACTCAGCCAATGTTCGCGGGTCTGGTGGACCCACTGCATTATTCGGTCTTTCACTCAATACAGTTACAACAATTTACGTAAAAATACTTAACAGATGTTTACTTTATCCCAATTACAAGCAATATAAACACCATATATGGTTAATATTTGTTATTTACCCCTGTTAAATCACATTTATGAAAAAGAGTGCTTTTCGTTTTTTGTGAAATAATGCAGTAAAACAAAGAAACATAAATTACAATCAAGATATGATTGGAAAAAACGAATATGAAACAAGGTCTTTCATCAGTATTAATGTTTATTTCTTGAACTTAATTAGAAATTGAACACACACTCATGTCAATCTACACAAGAGCCCTAATGAACAGATACAGTATCAGGCTACAAAACACAGCGGCCCCATTGAACACATAGCCTATTCATGCCAGCCTATACAACACATGAGGGACACAGTTTTACTGTGTGTGTGTTGCAAATGTATTTCTTGCAGGTGATGCATGTGTGCTGTGTCTTCCTGTCCATCTTGAGTCCACACACATCACAGCGTTTCTTTTTGTTGCTACTGGCCACAACCTAGATTGATGAAAAAACAGGAATTTTACTCACAAACACACACACACATCAGCCCATCAAGTTAGGAATGTCTAACATATACTGTACATAGCATCACCCACTTACCTCAGGCTCTGCAGATGGTAGTTCTGTGGGTCGGGTGGATGGGGCCCCAGCAACCTCCTCCTGAATCCTCCTCACGATGGCTGCAGAAGCTAGGGTCCTTGGGAGATTTTGTCTTCTCTGGATTTGTGGTCTCACCAATGCCTTGCCCAGCTCCTCCAGAAAGAGCCGTCTCCTCTAGAGCTTTCCTCTGTTCCAGTCTGGGTTCAACGCCATCCAGATGACAAAAGCATTGTATGCTGAGATGTCCAAGATGTTGAAGAATATTACAAGTGGCCAGCGTAGGGTCCTTCTTTTGCAGCTGTAGCCAGTCACTAGCTTGTCCATGTTGTCCACCCCTCGTTTTGTGGCATTATAATCCAGAATGATTTCTGGTTTCTGATGCTCCTGGCCACAGATTATCTCATCCTTATGCAGCGTACTCATGAGTACCACATTTTTGCTTTTTTTTGGCAAGTAGGACACCAGGGACGTGGTGGCTGTGAACACAAACTTTGAAGAGTTAACAGGCCTGTTTTTTGTAGTCAACAACTGAGGTGGGAGCTCTGGCTTGTTTTTCCGCACCGTTCCTACCATCGTCAGCTTCCTATTTAAGAGCTCCTGTCCCAGCTTGTACGAAGTAAAAAAGTTGTTGCATGTGATGTTGTGTCCGCTGAGTCCTTGTGTCATGTCCAGGACAACTCTCATTCCTTGGTTCTTCTCAGGGGCTGCTCCAGCTGGCTTTCCTGTATACACTTGTAAGTTCCATGCGTATGATGAAGCAGCATCACAGGCAGCCCAGATCTTGATACCGTATTTCGCGGGTTTGGACGGTATATACTGCCTGAAGGGGCAGCGACCCCTAAATGGCATCAGCTGCCCATCAACTGTTACATTAGGCCCAGGGTTTTAAAATAGGGGGAGGCGGTGCACCCACTTGTCCCACACTGTCCTGATGGCAGCTAGCTTGTCTTTTTGCCGCCGAGCTGGTCTGTCGTCTCTGTTATAAAACCGGATAACCCTGGAAATAATCTGGAAGTTTTTTACAGACATTGTTTCTTCATCCCACAGGGATTCTGTGGATTCCCCTTTGGACTTGAAAACTCCAGCAAGGATGAGAACCCCAAAGTATGCAGATAAATGGGTTTGGTCCAGCTCATTCCATCTTTCTCTTTGCCCCTCCACATTACTGCAATCCAGAATGATTTTCTGGATGGAATCTGGGATGAAAAGTTCGTAAGACGACTTGATGTGGTGCACATGAGTCACTGCAATCCGTGTTGGCCCTGGTTTCATCCTTATCACATTGGTAGCCATGCGGCGTGGCTCATTTCTTGGGCAAATAGACCATTCAATTTCGTCATTTTTTGACATCCATATGCCACTTGTTGGCTGCGGATGGCCTGGTCCTGGGGCTGGCTGCTGACGGCCTGGTCCTGGGGCTGGCTGCGGACAGCCTGGTCCTGGGGCTGGCTGCTGACGGCCTGGTCCTGGGGCCGGCTGCGGACGGTCTGGTCCTGGGGCCGGCTGCTGACGGCCTGGTCCTGGGGCTGGCTGCGGACAGCCTGGTCCTGGGGCTGGCTGCTTACGGCCTGGTCCTGGGGCCGGCTGCGGACGGTCTGGTCCTGGGGCTGGCTGCGGACGGCCTTGTCCTGGTGATGGCTGCGGTCGGCCTGGATTTGGGCCTGACTGCAGATGGATTTTTTTCATAGCTGGCTGATGGTCAATCTCATCCTCTTCTTCAAGCTCACTGTCAGAATCTGAATCTACAGAAACATGATCTTCATATTCTGAAAACAATTCCCCTTCATTATCTACCAAGGATGTTCTCTCTTCAAAAATCATTTCTAAGGCCCTCTGAGCAGAGAACCTTTTTGCCATCTTCAAGGATTGTGATAAGGAGCCCGATTGTCAAAGCTATTTATTTGTTGTATGCCGGCCCCAATTTGCATATCGGGGGCGGGATTTCCTGCAAGATCCTCTGTCTTGCATGAAACATCTATATTTTATATACAACAAGGGCAGGATACAACAAGCCTTAGAAATTATTTTTGAAGAGAAAAAATCTTTTGAAGTCAATTAAGGGAAGAGTAGAGAATATGAAGATCATGTTTCTGTCAATTCAGAGTCTGACAGTGAGTTTGAAGAAGAGGATGAGATTGACCATCAGCCAGCTACGTAAAAAGTGAATCTGTAGACAGTCCCAAATCCAGGCCAGGCCATCAGCAGCCAACATATGGATGTCAAAAAATTATGAAATTGAATGGTCTTTTTGCCCTTTAGCCACCCCGCATGGCTACCAATGTAATTAGGATGCAACCAGGGCAGACACGGATAGCAGTGACTCGTGCAGGACATCAAGCCTTCTTACGAGCTTTTCATTACGAAAATCATTCTGGATTGCACTAATTTGGAGGGACAGCGTGTTTTCGTAAAAAGCTGGAATGAGATGGACGAAACCCATTTATTTCCATACTTTGAGGTTCTTATCCTTGCCGGAGTTTTCAAGTCCAAATGGGAATCAACAGAATCCCTGTGAGATGCAGGAACTGGCAGCGAACTTTAACGTAAAATGTGCAGGAATGTGGGAGCAGAGGTGCTTGAAATGTACAATTTAACACTTTACGTAGTCCTGGGTCCAGTGGACCCGAACACCTCATATGTAATGTAAATGTGTACAGTAACTGATAATATGTTATTTTATATGTTCATCACAGAAAATGAGCCAAGGCGTATGAGTCTCAGGTTGAAAAAAATATTTATCGCATCATTTTTCTTTTAGCAAACATTGAAAACGGGTCCCACAGACCCGAACACCATACAAGGGTTAATGAACAAGTTATTGAATCAGTTAAATCTGTTTTTCAAAGAGAATATGTAAATGCACAGTTTCTGTCCCTTTGGTTTACAGTGGCGCTGTATTTGTAATGCAATTACAAACCGTAAAATGTAACATTTTCAATGAAATACTTTTATGTACTGTGTTTATCACTGAGACTGTAATTTGGTTCACAATAATTTTTACTATTAAATAAATGATCGTAAACATGTTTATGTGAAAACTGTTGTTTTTAAAGAAAATTACCATTCAGAGGTTTATATTACCACTATTGTTCTAAAGAAAATTACCGTAAACAAGTTTATGTGACAACTGTTATTTTTAAAGAAAATTACCTTTCAGAGACTTATATTACTACTATTATTTTTAAAGAAAATTACCATGTAGAGGTTTAAATTACAACTATCGTTTTTAAAGTAAAATGTCGTAAACATTTAGTTTATTTTTCAACAGTTTTTTTCAAGGAAAATTCCTTGAAACAGGATTACAGATTATTGATTATATATATTATATATATTATTTTTCCTGGTAAATTACTGTAAAGCACAACAGTTCTCGACTGTTACATTTACGGTTCTAAAAATACATACATATGTTATATACATTTTCAGCGTATTTTTTACGGTGAATTTCTGGCAACCTTACCGTAAAATCGACACGTTTCTTTTAAAAGTGTAGCTGTAGATAATTTTGTGTGTGTTTGTGTTTTCTTAATTTATGGAGAAAGTACATGTATGTGTTCATTGTTGATATTAACAGCACATAAATCTATTGTGTCATTAAGTGTTTTTAGTGCTTCTGGGTGTTAGTGTTTTTGAACGTGTCCCAGTGATCTACTGATGGTATACAGGGATACACAATCAGCTGCTCTTTTATCAGCGTGACCTTGCTTGTTGTAATCAAGGTATGATTGCATTACAGAAAGCAGTGTGGGGACTCTTTGCAGAGTTTCTGTTCATTTTTGTCTCGTGTTTTTTGAGGGGGTTCGACATGGTAACTGCCCACTCAACATTAATCATACATTCAAATGTAGCCATCATGCAGCATGTGTGCAAACACGGCACATGCCTTGTAGCTCCCAAGTAGTTCACACGAGGCCAGAGGTCTTTGTTAGAAAACGGGGTTTTATTTCCAGGTCGAACCAACCCGTGAGAACTGGGTTTAGAGAGAAAAATAAATGAAAATAAATACAAATTCACAATATGCAAATGTCCGTTTTTACAGCAGCACAACAGGTGTTACATTACACCAAAAAACACTTCACACACACCTCACATACAGCCCGCAGCTCAATATTAACTTGCACATTTACAAACTTAACTTACATAAACATATTCACAACTTTACATAGTATGCAAATCACTATCACGCACAACCATGCAATTGAAAGCAACACAATAAAATCGTTCACATTCTTCTTAGATATAAATAAATGATAAACATACCTCGTCCACTGCTTACTACTTGAGGGAATCTTATCTTATTGCTTGTCCTTTATAGTTTTTTCTTCTTCTTCTTATGTGCTTTTACTTTTAACTTTAATTTATAGCTTATTGATTGTGCTGCTTCTTTCGCGCTGTTTGGCTAGGTACGTCGCTTAAATGTGTGGTGTAGGAAACATATGATGGCGGCAATTAGTTCCGCCCCAGTGCCATTATAACCAGTAGGAACCAAAAACGGGAGGTTAACCAACTAAACAAACTGCCAATGTGCGGCAGTTACACTCCCACCAATCACCTGTGATTACTTAAACATCTTAAGGACATATACTGCATATAAAACCTCAAATAAAGTAAATTTGGTTACTAATAAACAGAGTAGGCTTAAAACCCTGTGGTCTTCAGTCTGCTTCCAACAGTGTGACTGTTTTATGAATGGGTCTCTCGAGGTGAACCGGCTTGGAGGTGCGCCTTCCCATTACATCCAGAGTTGAGTCGCCGATGAGCAGCTTGAGCTTCCTTACTCTCTCATCCTTCCCGGGATAGACTTCGATAATCTTAGCTAACTTCCACTGGTTTCTCGGCGTCAGCTCATCCTTCAGTAGAACGATGTCATCAACCTTCGCGTTTCTGCAGTCTTTGACCCACTTCTGTCTGTGCTGGAGATTTAAGAGGTACTCCTTCTTCCATCGTGACCAGAAGTTGTTGGCTAGGAGTTGAACCCGACGCCATCTCTTGCGGATGTAAATATCTTCCTTAACGAACTTTCCAGGAGGAGGGGATATAATCGTAGACTTCATGGTCAGTATGTGGTTCGGTGTCAAAGGCTCTGGACTAGATGAATCATTCAGGTTATCAGTAGTCAGAGGTCGACTATTCACGATCGCCATGACTTCGTATAAGAATGTTCGTAGAGAGGAACAGTCAAGTTGTTTGGCTGACTGTTCTAGAATAGACGTCAAAACACTCCTGATGGTGCGGATTTGTCTTTCCCAGACACCACCCATGTGACTTGAAGCTGGGGTGTTCATGATGAACTCACATCCCAGTTCCTTGAGCTCCTCTTGATCCATCTCTCTCAATGCCTCATCAAACTCACGCCTTGCACCAGCGAAGTTTGTCCCTCTATCACATCTTATCTGCCGTACCATTCCCCGAATAGCGATGAAGGAGCGCAGAGCGTTAATGAAGGCATCGGTGGTCATGCTATCAAGCATCTCTATGTGTACTGCTCTAGAACACATGCAGGTAAGTAATAGCCCGTAACGCTTTAGCTCTTTCCTTCCTTCTTTGATGTGGAATGGTCCAAAGCAGTCCATCCCGCAGTAAGTGAACGGAGGAGTAGTGTCCATCCTATCTTCCGGGAGGTCTGCCATCTTTTGTTGTTCGGTGCCTCTTCTGAACTTCCTGCACTTAGTGCATTTGTAAATATGGGATGACACTGTCTTGCTGCATCCAAGGATCCATATGCCATTCGAGCGGAGCTCGTTCATAGTCATTCCTCGGCCCTGATGGTGCACTCTCTCGTGATAGTGCTTGACCAACAATGCTGACACATGACTGTCCTTTGTAAGAACTGCTGGATGCTTCACATGTGGATGTAGGGTAGCATGAGTTAAGCGGCCTCCCACTCTGATGATTCCTTTGTTATCCAGGAATGGACTTAGCTTGTTCAACTTGGACTTGCAACCTATCTCCTTGTGATGCTGGAGGCACTGGACTTCTTGAGATAGGTTTGCATGTTGAACCATCTTGATTATGGTCATCTCTGCTTCTCTTCTTTCCTCTAGACTGCTGGCTTCACAGGACTTCGGCTTGAGACCTTTGACCTCCTTTGCACGGCGCTGGAGCCTGGCAATAGCTTTTACCACTCTTAACCAGTCTGAGAACTTGTGTAGGCGATCTAAAAGCGACCTCACCTCCTTTGCCTGAGTATCATGAACCTGGGCCTTCTTGAGCTCTGGGTCACTAATTGAGATATCTCCCACCTTTACATCTCCACTTGGTAGCTCCTTCTGCCACAGAAAGGCTGGGCCTGTGAACCAGTTAGAGGCTACAAGCTGTTCTGCCGTGAGACCTCTTGAGGCGTGATCTGCTGGGTTCTCCTCAGTAGTCACATACCTCCACTGCGCTGACTCTGTGCTTCGCTTGATGCGTTCTACACGGTTTGCTACGAACACATGAAATCTTCTGGCTTCATTACTGATGTATCCAAGTACAACCATAGAATCAGTCCAAAATACTTCTTGTAGGCATTCTACTTCGAGCTCTTTCTTGAGCAGGTCACTGATGCGGACAGCTACCACTGCTGCTGACAGCTCTAGTCTTGGTATGGTCGTGACCTTAGAAGGGGTGACTCTTGACTTTCCCATGACTAAGGTACAGTGGACTTCACCTGATGTACTGATCGCTCTGAGGTATGAGCACTCTCCGTAGCCTGACACACTGGCATCCGAAAAATGGTGGAGCTCAAAGTGCTGGACGTTGAAGCTTGGTGGAGTGTAGCATCTCTGGATCTTCACACCAGCCAGGTTTTTCAGATCTTTGAGCCAATATTCCCACAAGGGTCGAAGGTCATCAGGCAAGGGGTCATCCCAACTGAGCTTGTCACGACACATCTGCTGCAGTATCTGCTTTCCAACCAGGATGAAGGGTGCCACGAACCCAAGCGGGTCATATACTGAGGCAACCGTGGACAAGACTCCTCTTCGGGTAAATGGATTTTCTTTGACAAGCACTCTGAACTGGAACTGGTCAGAAGACACGCACCACTGAACACCGAGTGCTCTATCCATGTGTTGCTCTCCGAGTGCCATGTCCAAGTCCTTGGCAACTTTAGCACATTCCTCTTTAGGGATTGTGGCTAGGACTTCCTTGCTGGTAGAGATGAACTTATGCAGCCGGAGTTTGCCTGTGCTACATAGTTCTCTTGCCTCTTTCACTAGTTGGATCGCTTGCCTTTCAGATGTTACACTTGCCAACCCATCATCAACATAGAAATTATTCTGGATGAAGCGGATGGTGTCTTCACTGAAGCGTCCACGTCCTTCAGCAGCGAGGTGTTTGAGTCCAAAGTTGGCACAGCCAGGTGAGGAGGCTGCACCAAACAGGTGGACTTTCATCCGGTAGATGGAGGGTTCTGCTTCGAGATTTCCATTCTCCCACCATAGGAAACGTAGGTAATCTTGATCTTCTGCATTCACGTGGAACTGGTGAAACATGCGCTCAATATCGCACATGATTGCCACAGGACCTCGACGAAACCGACAGAGGACTCCGATCAAGGTGTTTGTCAACTCTGGGCCTGTCAGGAGATGATCATTCAGGCATGTCTCTTTAAATCTTGCAGAGCAGTCAAAGACGACTCGAATTTTCCCAGGCTTTTGCGGATGATACACCCCGTGGTGGGGAATGTACCATGCTGGGGCTTTGCTGATATCTTCTTGTGGGACCTTTTCTGCATCTCCACGGGTTATGGTCTCGTCCATGAAGGTCTTGTAGTCTTGGTAGTACTGCTTGTTTCTCTTCAGCTTCCTTTCTAGGCATCTGAGACGGTGGATAGCACATATCTTGTTATCTGGTAAGTTAGGTCTGTCTTTCTTGAATGGCAGTGGCATTTCGTAATGACCATCCTCCTTGAGCCTGATGCCCTTTTCCATCCTTGACAGGAATCTGAGGTCTTCTTGAGATATGTTGCCGTCCTCTGAAGCTTTTTCCACAAAGTCAGATTCCAGCACCTTGATGACAGCTGAAGGCGAGACAACTTCCTGGATTTGTGTTCTACAGACGTAGTGCACTTCGCTTGTGAGGTTTGAAAAGGATGGATTACCTGGTATCACTTGCTTAACGATGACCTGGTGACTCACTCCAATCGCGTCTCCATAGTCGAGTGATAGGTTGCCGTAGCCAACTACACTCCAGCCCAAGTCAGTTCTCAGTGCAAAGGGCTGATTTTCTTCCCCAGAAACCACTTGTCTTGGGACGAGTGCTTGAGTACAGTTGTAGCTAATTAGCAAGCCTACGTCGCAGCTTTGGTGCGGAGCTATCTCATCTGCGATGTGTTCGAGATGTGGCCATGCTTTCGCCGTCTCTGGTGTGGGAATATGATCTCTGTTTGCAGGTATGAATTCTCTTGTATAGGTCACTGGCAGGGGAATTATCTTGTCCGAATGCATTCCTCTTACTTGCAGACCAGTCAGTTTCCTACAGGACACAACAGTGTTTCTTGAAGCCATTGTTGAGAGTTTTAGCTGAACTGGTTCGTTCTTCGCATGTAGAGCCTTTGCAGTGTCGTCCAGGAGAAAGGTTGTGTCACTCTGTGTATCAAGAAGTGCATACACAAGAACTTCACGATCAGGTTCACTTGAGGCCGACACCCACACTGGGATGATGGTGGATGTATGAGTGCCTTTGACATGCTGGAGGACTCTATTGGATGTTGCTTCAAGTGAGGTTCTTGTTGCCCTATCCTGTGACCGTTCAATTTTGCGTCCATTTGACATGTCTCTTGCTGCATCAGGTATTGTTGACCTCCTTCCTTCCTTGGTGCGATTATCATGGAGGCAAGTCGGGTGTTTTTTCTCACACGTTTTGCAGATCATTCTGTTTTCGCAGTCCTTTGAGCGGTGGCCAGACTTCAGACAGCCAAAGCACAACTTATTTTCTTGCACAAACTTGACCCGGTCAGAGACGGTTTCATCTTTGAATTTATAACACTGGTGAAGACTGTGCCCTGTCCTTTCACAGAACACACAGCTTGTGGCGGCAGCCTTTTCGTCTGAATTTGTCGCCAATACCTTTGCTCCAGGTCCTCTGTTCCTTGGATCCTTGCTCTTCTCACATTCAACTGGTTTTAGAGCGTGGAGGGATGATATCGGGTTGCAAGCGATTTTTGCTTCACGTGTAACGAACATGACAAACTGACTGAAGCTTGGGTACCTGCGACTATGTTCTTCCTCTTCCATAACCTTCCTATTCCATCTTGAGCTCAGCCAGTCTGGAAGTTTAGCAAGCATTTTCTGATTTTCATTGCAGTCATTGAGTATCTCAAGACCTTCAATCTGAGACATGGCGGCTTCACAGCCACGGAGGAAGTCAGCAAGTTCTCGGAGTTCTGAGCTTCCTTTGGAGCTTATCTTGGGCCATGAATCAAGCTTGTCTCTGAAGGCTTTGGCTATGAGGAATGGATTGCCATATCTCTCTTCTAAGATGGTCCACGCTGCGCAATAGGCGGACTCTGTGCCTAGAAGGAAATTACTCTCTATGGCCCTTTTTGCAACTCCACCCACATACCTTCTCAAGTAATATATCTTCTCGTCACCTGGTATGTTTTTCCGGTCAATAAGTGTCTTAAATGAAACCTTCCAGTCGTTGAATCTGAGTGGATCGCCGTTGAACATTGATGGTTCAGGTATGGGAAGACGACTCGCGCTGATGGAGTCTGCAAACACTTTCACGAGGGCTGCAGTGGTATCTTCTTTGTTCAGAAGTGGCATAGCTTGTGGTTGAGGGTGATGCTTTGACAGGTTACGTTCCTGTTTGACCTCCTTCCTTTCCTCCTTCAAGGGGACATGTTGATGGAGCAGCGGTTCCACTTCTTCATCTGAGCCTTCATTCTGCTCATATACTTGCAGTCGGGCCTTGGCAGCCTTTAGATTCTTTAATGTATCCATTCGCTCTATTTGCCTGCGCTTGGCCTCTAGAACCCTCTTCCTTTCTGATTCTTCGGCTTCAAGAACCCTCTTCCTCTCTGATTCTTCAGCTTCAAGTTTTTCAAGTTCTTCGATATGTCGTTCCTTTTCGAGCAGAACTTGAAATTCGGCTTCATTGGCAGCAGCTTCGGCAGCGGCGTATTGCCTGTGTGAAGAAGACTGACTTGAACGTCTGGATGTGATTTTTGAGCTGCTTCGAGAGCTTTGGGCAGAGAACTTGGAGGACTTGGTGTGTTGAGACTTAATGCTTACATTATCTGAGACTACAGACTTGCTCACAGATCCTGTTTCTTCAACACCTTGTTTATCATCCACTTGACATTCACCCCTTTCAGTTCTTAGATAACCTCTTGCAGTTTTGATTATCTTCTTTGTTACTGCTTCACAGGTGTCTACTCTGCGACGTGTGTCTTGGTCTGGAATTTTGATGTGTCTTAGCTCTTCATAAACATCATTTAGATTATTTGAGGCATTGCTGACCTTGGTAATGTGTTCATGCAGCAGGTTGTTTGAGCATTGACCACTCAGCGTACCTTTGGCGTCCTTAATGATAGTCTTCCACTTCTCGTAGCTCACGCTGAAACGGTGTGCAACCTTTCTTACTTGCTCATCGTGCAGTTCTTGGCCCTTCTCCGTCAATTTACGAACTCTTTGGCCTCTTTGTGGCTCTTGTGAGGTAGTGGGGTTATCAGCTTCAGTGCCTTCGGTCGTTTGTGGTTGTGCTTCTGTGCAGTGCTGCTTCATGTCATCATCACTGACACGTTCTTCGTCACTCTCAGGGGCTAGCTCAAACTCTGACATTTTACTTGGGTTACTTTAGTTTGGTTTAAATCCAAAATTATCTTTAGCTTAGTAATTAACTCAGTAGTAAAGTTGGGTTCAGGGTAGCTTACAATATTTTTTAGGTATTTGTTTACAGCTGTGTTTAACTTAAATCACTCAGAGTGAAAAATAAACACAAGACATTGCCTCTTTCAAAAGGTAAGCTACAGACATATTAAACACTTGCTAAGTAACAGCAATACACTTTTAAATTCACAGTAATACAGTTGTCTCTTAATTTAGTGTCATTGGTTTAACAGAAATTTTACAGTGTAACCACCAATATACACAATCTCAATATCAACACAATGTGAGTATCAATGCGCTTCAAATAATCAAATAAAAGGTAGGTAAACATCAACTTGTTATATGAAAATGAAAATAAAGTTTCAGTCTCTTGTGCACTTAAAGTCAATGGTTTAAATAAACTGTACTGAAAAATGCACAAATGATCTCAGTATCTCAGTGCAAAACACTTCTATTTGCAGCCATGTTCACGCCGTCCTGGTGGTAAAGGATACACACGCGGCATGGAGATGGCCGCTGCTGTCTGGTTGCGTCTTCCTCGGCTACTCATGCAGAGCAGTCGAGTTCTCACTGTAGCTCCCAAGTAGTTCACACGAGGCCAGAGGTCTTTGTTAGAAAACGGGGTTTTATTTCCAGGTCGAACCAACCCGTGAGAACTGGGTTTAGAGAGAAAAATAAATGAAAATAAATACAAATTCACAATATGCAAATGTCCGTTTTTACAGCAGCACAACAGGTGTTACATTACACCAAAAAACACTTCACACACACCTCACATACAGCCCGCAGCTCAATATTAACTTGCACATTTACAAACTTAACTTACATAAACATATTCACAACTTTACATAGTATGCAAATCACTATCACGCACAACCATGCAATTGAAAGCAACACAATAAAATCGTTCACATTCTTCTTAGATATAAATAAATGATAAACATACCTCGTCCACTGCTTACTACTTGAGGGAATCTTATCTTATTGCTTGTCCTTTATAGTTTTTTCTTCTTCTTCTTATGTGCTTTTACTTTTAACTTTAATTTATAGCTTATTGATTGTGCTGCTTCTTTCGCGCTGTTTGGCTAGGTACGTCGCTTAAATGTGTGGTGTAGGAAACATATGATGGCGGCAATTAGTTCCGCCCCAGTGCCATTATAACCAGTAGGAACCAAAAACGGGAGGTTAACCAACTAAACAAACTGCCAATGTGCGGCAGTTACATGCCTCTCACTCCATTCTGTACCACCTGCCCATGACACTTAGTCACACACTGACTACTTCGCCTGCTGTACTGTATAGAACGAAGCATAACTATTACGAAGTATAACTACAAACTGAAAAAGATCTGTAACGGAACAGTATCATACAGAAGAGGAAAATTTGTCTTGACAATGTAAAAACGTAGTAGCCTTACAGAGAAAAAGAGGAAGCCTCCAGGTTTACGGTCAATGTATCAACAGTGTGAAAATTCCAGTTTTGAAGACATCTGATGTGTATTCTCTTTCGTCTGCTTGCAACCGTGTTAAATCAGTAAAATCCACTTGTGTTGTGTTTCTCTAAATCTGTCAGTAGTTCTCAACTCAGCCATACAGATAGTTTTACAGTTATATTTTGCCTACTCTAATACTTGGAAAGTTCTTCAGTACCATGGACATTATCAACCATTATTTAAACTTGTTCTATGACAATTAAAAACATAATTTTTTAAACTGTAGAGTGGTCTCCTTCATAACGGTTCTGATATTTTATTCCCACAACATGTCGATATAGAGATTAATGTTGTGTTTAGAGTTTATCTGAGCAGCTGCCTGCATGCGTGTAGCGTGTTGAATCTGTTTTGTGCCTAGTTGACAACAGAAAAGGCCGTCCTTTATGTGCAGCCTGGCAAAAAACTCCTTTCTCAAAGGTTGCGAAATTTCAGAGAAACATTTCACTGTAAATCCAAACTCTTGCTGCCTGGCTTCGGAACTTAGACATCTTTACTTGAACTATGATTCAAGACATCATTATCTTGATTGATCGCTTGGATCAGAATAGGCAGTTAGAGAATCAAAGTTTTGACAGAGGAGATTGATAGGCCCGGTGAATGCTTTAGGATGCTATAGAGCAGAAGAAGCTCAGTAGCTCTGTTGCATGAAACTTCACTAAGAACCTTGTTATTGGTGCTGTTTTCATTATTTTGTATCTTATTTATCAGAATCTTTGATAAGAAAAAATCTTAATCTGCAGACTAGAGACACTATGTATTACGATTTATGATTTGGATCATGACAGAGACGTTATGCACAAAAAATAAATGAAACCTGCATAAAACTTGGAATGGTTTAACTGAAATATAAAAAAAATTATAAATCAAATCAGAATCAGTTCCTTATATAGACTAAATTGTATTAAGCATAATTGTCAAAATGTTGAAAAAGAAAATAAGTCATCCAAATCAAACTTGAAAACCACAAGTCACACTCATCAAAACTTTTAAAGAATATTTACACATTTCTTTGCTTAGGGTTGAATGGAAAGATCAATACCACCCATGTCTGTATGTTAAATAGACAATTCTACTACTGTCAGCTTTACTCTAGCTTTACACAAACACTGGAAACACCCAGTTAGGGGGGAAATACACACTGTCAGCACACTGGTATTTCAGAGATCTCAGTAAACTGGGTTGAATGAACCACAATCTTCTCAAGGAATCTGCTAAGCTGAGCTTCTCGTCCACATTCACTCAGGTTTGTGCTCGTAGTAGTAGTACAGTATAAAAATATTACTACTACTCCTTTAATTTAAGTTTAATATCGTCACATTTAAGAAATCGAATGTGTAATTACTTTGGTCTACATTTGTCCAATTAATATTAATGAATATGAACAACTTTGAGCCAAAGCCAGAGGCTAAATAACTAAAACTCATCAAGATGTAAGATCTAGGGCTTCCCATGTGAGAGTTGCATCAGCATTTATTGTATCATTGACTGGTAGATTCAACATTTACTCCCATTTTGCTTGGTTTCTCCCCTGGGGAGATTCTACTGCATGGGCAAATTACTTCCTGAACTTTTGGGCCCCGAACGAGAAATCGTAAATTAGTGAATCTCCAAACAACTCGTTCACACTGCCTGAGAGGGCAGAAAGTAAATTCCACACTAAGGAAATGTGTTTTAATGTGGCTGTACTGGAAATCAGGTACTTTCCCTTCAGAGAATCTGCTGCACGCACCTGCTTCCATGTCTTGAGTAAAAGTAAATGAGATGGATGTAAATGAATAACAATGTACTTCACAGGTTGGTAGAGTTGCGATAATGACTGTACAACCAACAATGAGGAGGAAGGGATTTGAAACGTTTTCACATAATTCGTCGATTTAAGTTAAATCTACAAACGTAACTTTGGCCACTAGGAGTCTCTCAATCCAAACAATAACAAAAGACTTATTTCGATAACATCGATAAGCACGCTAACCGTCTTTTTATTTGTCAAGCATTGTTTACTAGCTAGTTATAACAGACGAGTTTCCTTGGGTTTGAACATTGCTGGAAACATTTGAGACATTGTGAGTACACAAGTCAACAAAATATTTAACGTAGATCTGGTGGTTTTTAGACATTTTAAAGAGAAATTGTGACATATTGTATCTGTAAACATTAAGTTATTGCTCTTTTGAACCTTTTTAAATGTAAACAAGCAAATGTAGACTAAATATTTGAATGCCGCTAATTTTCCTGATGGCCATGCAAGAATTCACGCAGACTATTCTAACAGCTGAAGTGCAGCTTAAATGACAAAAAAGAGGAGAGGTGTTTCAGCGTCTGGAAGCTGGCAACGTTCAAGGTACAACTCACACTAACATGTTTTACTTTCATATCTCACAAACTCAAAGGATCCTCTCTCACTTAATAGAAATGTCAACCTCATGGTGGCTTATAGGTGAATAGCTGAGGATCAGTAAAGTCGGCAGAATTTCTCCTCTGTACTTCTGTGAAGTACAAATGAATAACAATGTACTTCACAGGTTGGTAGAGTTGCGATAATGACTGTACAACCAACAATGAGGAGGAAGGGATTTGAAACGTTTTCACATAATTCGTCGATTTAAGTTAAATCTACAAACGTAACTTTGGCCACTAGGAGTCTCTCAATCCAAACAATAACAAAAGACTTATTTCGATAACATCGATAAGCACGCTAACCGTCTTTTTATTTGTCAAGCATTGTTTACTAGTTAGTTATAACAGACGAGTTTCCTTGGGTTTGAACATTGCTGGAAACATTTGAGACATTGTGAGTACACAAGTCAACAAAATATTTAACGTAGATCTGGTGGTTTTTAGACATTTTAAAGAGAAATTGTGACATATTGTATCTGTAAACATTAAGTTATTGCTCTTTTGAACCTTTTTAAATGTAAACAAGCAAATGTAGACTAAATATTTGAATGCCGCTAATTTTCCTGATGGCCATGCAAGAATTCACGCAGACTATTCTAACAGCTGAAGTGCAGCTTAAATGACAAAAAAGAGGAGAGGTGTTTCAGCGTCTGGAAGCTGGCAACGTTCAAGGTACAACTCACACTAACATGTTTTACTTTCATATCTCACAAACTCAAAGGATCCTCTCTCACTTAATAGAAATGTCAACCTCATGGTGGCTTATAGGTGAATAGCTGAGGATCAGTAAAGTCGGCAGAATTTCTCCTCTGGGGACCACAACTGTTTGTACAACATTTTATAGCAATCCATCCAAAAGCTGTTGAGTTACTGTATTTTAGCCCTGATCAAGACTGACACTGTGGTGCCACACACTGTTAACACGGCTTGAAATTATGCTTTCTCTTCAGCAGCTACAGTTTACTGGCAGGCGACCCAGAAATGAAGTCATGATATGCCTGAGAATGTGCTATTTGTAACTGTTGGGGCAAGTTTCCTTTTTCAGAAAAACACTCTTTACAGAATAGACACAACACACTGATGGTTGAGGAAAATACAGTATATTGCAGACTGCAATTCAGGAGCCTTAAAGCAAAGAGGAGAATCTTCTTGCACAGAGGACTGAGCATCATTTCTAATTTGATAGTTTTCTTTCAGAAAAAAAGCTCGCACTCAGATATACCCTGCTTTTGCTTAGATGCCCTTCACTCCAGCTGCAGCTCTTTTCAGCAAGCCACCTCTGGTCAACATGGATTGGCAGAATCAAGGAGCTCCAGCTTCTTTATTGGGGAACAGTGCAAGGAGAAAATCTGAAGCTGCAGCGCAGGGAGTCTAAGCACAGACCGGGTCCATCGGAGTGCGTGCGCCAAATCTGAACTTGATGTCCATCCTGCTCTCAAACTGAAAAAAAAAACATACCCTGCAATAAAGATTGGAAAAAAAATACCCTTAATTGGAAAATTAAAAAAAAAAAAGAATATGCATGAGCTGATGATTGAAACGTGTGCAGAGACAACCAGAAGATAAATGGGCCACTTCAAAACATCTTGAATCCTTTAGCATGTTTTCCATATTCCACATATTGTATAGACACAATCATACCAAAGTGGGTGAGTGATGCAGCAAATAATTCATATTTATTTTACTTTCGCGTTACTTAGTGTGTGTTATCTGCTTCTATCTGTCAGCCGTTTAGTCAAGCTCACCATAAGTGTTCTCGCAGCTAACCCTCCCCTCCCGGATCAGAGAGCCCCCTGCATGCTAAAACACGGCATCCTCCACAATTAGCATGATAACAGGCTCCACCATAATGAGACGACTTATTGCCAACAACACATGCTAATGATAATTGTAATAGCAGCAATCATTTCCTTGATACTTTCCCCTCTCATTTGCATTCTCTGCTGGCTTCTTCCCCTCTCCCTGTCTGTCTTTCTCACTTTTAAGTTCCTTCCACTATTTCTCCTCCGTGTTCCACTGTACTTAAAAAAAAACAACCTTTATTTGTTCCCTGTTTGTCTCCCTGTCTCTCCCGTAACCTTCTCATTCCCATTGTTTTCATTCATTATTGCATCCCTTGACACAACTGCCAACCAGGCAACAAATCAACATCTCTTTAACTTTAGCACCACTTAACTTTTATTGTGCTTATTCTGCAGCTTGTTTTGTTGTGGGAGATGGATACCGGGCGTGATAAAGTGATACAGTGCGGCAGCGTGCCCGTTGGCTGGTTCAGACAGGGACCTAAATCAGTATTATTGTGCCACGCGTGGCCCGGTGGTTATGAAATACAGCTGTCAAGTTGCCGTAACTCATCTGAATTTCCACTGAGAGCCGACATTACACTCAGTCATGGAGGAAATCGTGATTTGTTAACTGCTTGTTAGTCATAAATAAAACCCTAACATATGTAATGCATTGTTAATTGCTCATCTTATGAGAGAGTGAGGAAAGCCGAGGGATGCTGCGTGTTCATCATTCTGTATTACAGTGATGCTTTGACATTATGGTGATAACAAAGGGTTTAAGTGGACTGCGTCTGGGACAGGAGTTGGTTCTGCAACATATACTATATACTCCTACTATTCAAGAGCTTGGTCGACTATAAGCAATGTGTGTGTTGATAAGGTTGTTTATTTACACATGCTGGATACACCTTTAATCTCACACATGATCTTGGCAGCATTTTCACCTGATCTCCAAAGTCCGACTCCCTTTCCTGTCCAGTCTCATTTATTTGGAGACATAAAATTGGGCAAAAGAAAAATAGAAAGTCTGCAAACTGCTGCTCCCTCAGATGCAACAATAAAGAGATGTCTTGTGAAGTTTCAAGCTACATGCTGTTCTTCAGACTGACAGTACAGTTGCTATCTATTGCCATATATGGAGACCATAAATAGTTTGTACAGACTAAGAAGAAAGTTCAGCTCAAAACATCACTGACAATTTTTATTTATTTCTCTTTAATATTTGCTCAGCTCCACTTTTAGACATTTTTGGACAAAAAAATTGACCATAATCTCAATATGGTGTATCTAGATATTAGATATTCGTTTTTTCATTAATTCAATTAATTGTTGATGTTAACTGACAGATTCCTGCCTGTGGATTGGGTTCCACTACACTGTCTGAATGGGAGACAAAGGACGATAGCAACACAAATAGGGCACTCAGAGAGCGCATACCTCTTCCAAGGCTGATGGGCTCTACATCCCTATATTGCATATGAAATCATGTTGCACATATCCAGATCATTATCTGGATTGACACCAAGTCACCTATTCATAGATATTCACACTCTACACTTCTGTTTTATTTTAATTTAGCTCGACAGATTAATTCTTTGGAAAGTCACCAAAATATCTAAAACCTAATTTTAAAGAAAGTGAAAAAGAAGTCCTGGTTCCTCCGTGTTCATTGACTCTGCTCTAAAAGCCATGTGCCCCTTCCCCTATCACAGAGTTTCAATAAAATCAACTCATTACTTTTTGCGTTGTCCTGCTTACAGACAAACACACAGTAATGAAAACGCAACCTCCCTGGTGGAGGTTATAAAGCTCCCATCTGTGCTGAGCTCTCTGTGCTGTGTCTGCAGCAGGGTTTACTAATAAACACTGAAAGAAAATTAACGTTTCTCCTGCACTCCTCTCCAGTTTTACCCAAAGATTCCATCTAGGGTACAGCTCGATATAAACTTTATGGTGCACCCACTGTCTAGCTTGTGAGCCCGTTGTCTATTCATGTCTTGCCCAAATTGATCCTGAGGTCACCTAATCTGTTGTGACTCTTGCTGTACTATGGTTGAACTGTGTTTATCCTTGTTGGCAGCTGACTGACAAACACCCTCACAGACACAGACCCCCTGCATATTTCCAAGTCAGGGCACACAGAGACACGTAAAAATGAGCATAGTCACTTCACCTTTCATCTCACTTGCAACCTTCACCTTGCCTGTGTGATCCTTCTGCAGAAAGTTTTTACACATAAACGTACAGAGACAACTTGTCCCAGAACCTGGTTTATTGACCAATTTCCACCACAGGAATGTTCTTTATAACAGACATCCCTACTGTGGCCCCCAAACAATCTGACTTGCTTCACCTCCACCTCACTAACAAATGCCTTGATGTCAGTGTCTTGTTTTCAAAGCTTGAGGCCATGATTCACCATGGAAGCCCATTGGTCAGCAGGACAATTTACTACTCATGAGGTGCTTTGGATTGACCATTTATGGTAGAATGTGGGCGTGTAGACAGCGGGATATGAGGCAGATTCACATACGTTTCCAGTTGGACTGTGATGTATAAAGGGAAAATTGTGCTCTGGTGTGCGTGCGAACGGTTTTATAAATCTGAATATTTGCGTGTGTATACGACTCCTGTGCTTTTTTATAAATGTGGCCACCGGTCATTTTCAAGCTCAACATTTGCTTTGTCCTCCTTATAGGGCATCCGGGGATATTCCATCTGTCCAGAAATTATTCTCTTCACAAAATATTTGTAATCCTCAGCTGGGAAGGCTCTGTTTCCTTGTCCCGTCACACCAGCCTTCGGTCCTCGTGCCGCCACCACTGGTTTAGGTTTAATGCACAAAGGGTCACCAGTTTGAATCTGTCTTTAACATGTTGAACCTCATGCTGCAACCTTGGATTTAAAGCTGTGCAGCTGTGCTCAATGTTCCAACTGTGACTGCGTTTGTTGGTAATTTTTTTCGAGCACAAACAGGCAGATAACAGCTGTCTGCTATGTAACCCAAGAAGTGACCAGTCATCAGAAACAAAAAGTTCTTACCTAGATCATCACTAGTCTCCTTTTTTGGAGTAAAGAAAACAACAATTCATACAATTTACAGAAACACACTAGTAAAAACGTCACCAAGATTATTTTATATTCAATTTCTGCCAAGAGAACCCTTTCACCTGGAAATTCTAAATAGACCAAACGCCTCATTTCGGATCATCATTTAGTAACTAAAGAAAAGTATAAGTTAACAAAGTAACACCCATTAATTGCTTAAGATAAAGAATCTAGAGCTGGAAAATTTCTAACGGACCTAACGAATATCTTATTTTTTAATAAGGATCCCCCCCAACTGAATGACATTTATTTATTTTTATTTTATTTCATCGTTTTCTTGATTCTCATTCATGATGACATGATCCTTTAGTCATCACAGAGCTATTGAGAGACATTGCTAACCCATGTTTTATCAACGTGAATCATCCCTTTGCTGGGAGACAAACACTAGTTCTGACAAAATGCGTTACAGGAAGGATAAATGTGTTGAAAATAAAAGTTGATATCTCTATATGTGATTCCAAAGACAGGCCTGCTTGGAATCTGGGCATTAGTGACGTAGATGAGCGTCATGACAAAATTGACCTTTGTTGACCAAAGGAGCCTCTCGTTACTCTCTCCTTATGTTGTCCATGTCTGTTGACACACTTCATCACACTCTCCTTTTGAAAACTAATTTATTTCTAGCAGGACTCACATTTTCCAGACTGTGAACTTGTGTCGCCACTTCTGCTCTGAAGCGCTCCTCGAGGAGGTCCAAGACAACCGACTCCTTCTCTCCAGTAATGGAATCTTTCTCCCTCTCTCGCCAGTCGCGACCCCTCTCTCGCTCCCTGCTGTCTGATGATGTCTGTCTCCTCTCCCTTCTTTCCCCAAGTCATCGGCCACTGACTGCACTAAGTTGTCCTCCTCGCCACTCTCCTCTCCCCACTCATCTCCCTCTCACCTCCTCCCTTGAACCTCTCCATCACTGTCACCGTCCGCTCTACTTCGCTGGACAACATCCATTAGCGCACACACACACACACACACACCCATGCATGAGCACGCACATCTTCATTCTCGTATTCACACCCACGCACCAAAATCATTCTTCTCTTTCTCTTGCAGTCACTCGCTCACACAGAACGCCCATCTCTGTCTCTCTCCGTCAATGTTGTGGAACGTTCCGACTGGCTTTGGGATGTCTGGACTCATCCATCACCGTTGGGGGAGACTTGGATCTGTCACCTCCTCACCAGCATATTGTTGCATTCGTTTTTTTTGTATGAAAGAGTTTTAGCATTTTAACACTTTCAGGCATGTCATACATGACAAGAAGTCTGTGTATTTTCACGAAGCGTATTATCTGTACATATGTGTGTCTGTGTGCATGTGTCACTGTGGATGTCTTTGTCTATTTCCCGTTTTGAGACTCATCAGAGGGTTGACGGATGGGAGGTAAGGCTTGAAGGTGTTGGTGCTTCAGGATGAAAGGTTAAAGTCCACTGTACACTGAATCATCAGATACTATCATCGCACACTGTAGCAAATACTGTAGCACATACTTATTTATTTATTTCTGCGGGAGGCACAGACTCCTGCCTCTGCTGCTCTGGCAAGCGGATTGGTGTCATCCAAGTGTCCTTAGCCCTGACATTAAAATTCTACTCAAAATGGCGTAATTTACCTTCTCCTAAATGTCCTGATACCTAAATATTGATTCACATCTGTTTTCTTTATATCTTGAGATTAATATTTTAGCATGAAACAATTCTTTATAAACCGCAGCACAAAAATAAATAGTTTTATCCAACGACTGTGTAATTGCAGTCCGACAGAAGCTTTTGTAATTCCCTTCGCACACTCACTTCAAAGTGCCCATGGTCACATTTTAAATTTTACAGTGGGGTTAGGGCACATGTTCTCGTTTGGGTTCATCAGGTTTAGAAATCTGAGGTTTGTCTGCCATAACTATTGATGTTTCCTGTTCCCTTCTCACGCTGGGTTCACACCGGACAAGGAAGCGACGCCAAAGCGTGGCGTAAGCACTAATAATATCACATTATTTTGCTGTTATGAGCCTGCAGTAAAAACGGCATTTTATCATTTTTTTTAAAGCATATACTTACTTGTTGCTCCAAAATTAACTGCAACAGCGTCCCAACATGTGTCCTCCTTGGTGTTGTCTTCATACAACGTGATCCGAGGATCATACAACTCACTGTACTTCTCCACTTCAATTATGAATTTATTGTCATCCATGTTGAAGAACTTTGCTGTTTGCTCCGTTAAATGTCGGGTGTCGAGGTTAAATTACGTAGTCTCAACTCAAACCTATGTGGAGAATACCTAGCCCCCTCTCTCTCTCTTTTTATCTTTATGACCGCTTGTGTGGCTGTAGTGGATGGGCAGAGGGGGACATTTAATAATGTGGTCTGTAAAATCGGTAAAATTAAAACTCCTGGACAACAGAAGGTGAATACAAAGTATGGGATGCATATTTGATCATTTATATTATATAAAATATGTCGTCAATATCATTTAAAATCATTTTTCAGTGTGTTTCCTGTCGCGATAAGCTCGCGTCAAGCGGAACAAATAGACTTGACGCCAAAATGATCGCTGCACGGCGCTAGGCAGCCACGGCGCAACGCTACGCTTCAGCGTCCGGTGTGTTCAGCACTATGATTTAACATGGGAGTGGATGGGGGCCAGAGGCTTGACGCTGCGCTTACGCCACGCTTTGGTGTCGCTTCCGCATCCGGTGTGAACCCGGCGTCAGGGTTGAGAGAAGCACATTACCTTGGTCCTCTGCGTAATAGAGATGTTGTACTGTTCATTTTCTACCTGCTTTAATTACTGTCAGAACAGTTATCGAGTCATTTTGTCCAGATATTAAATGAGGCTATTTGTTATTGCATTTCTCTTTGAGATGAGATGTAATATGTGTTTAATATGTATTACTTACAAATATATAGTGTTGTTGTGATGTCCATTTCATTTTTACAACTGGCAAAATAGATAATTCAAGTACTAAGATGTCTTCAAAGGTCTTAATTTGTCCATGGTGCCTTGCTAGTTTTTATTCAAGCTCAAGATGCTTCTCAGCACTTAATAATTTTTAGACTCCAGCGTCTTACTATCCATCACCAACACTGTGGCAGCACCTCGCCATGCCCTCACAATAACAGATAATGTTTCAGGCAGAGAGGAGAGTCGCTCTTCACCGCGTGCCACTGGGGTCATCAAGGTGTTTTCTATTAACAGTTTTCTTTAAAAATAACACAACAGCTGCATTACTCAGTAACACGGAGAACAGACAGCCACGTAGGGAGAATGTTGATTAAAGAGCGGGACAAGGTTAAAAGAGTGTGATTTAAAACACAAAAAAGGATGGTGAAAGAAAAAATATATAAACCGACAAAGAGAAAGAGACAGACAATGCATTCCTCTTCATGCACTACGCTCTCTCTGACTATGAGTGGCCCTGCAGTAAGTGATCCAGACAGACAGTTGTTTAAAAAGCCATTAGAAATGTTTCAAATCTCCTAGGAGAAAATGTTCCAGAAAGTGCATAATGGAACAAGATGTATCTAATCACACCAACAGTCCACAGTCATGAAGGAGCACGTAGATTGCTTCTCCAGTGGGGTGCGTGCATGGCTACCTACCTCTCCACCCCACCGATCTCTCCCATTCTCTGCCTTTTTAATCTCACTGAGTGATTTTTGAAATACTGATTTGGATGTGGGGCAGCAGGCCTCCACATTCCCCTGACCTTGCCATCCCTTTGTAGGTCTCCGGTGGGTGTAATACATCTTAATAGATCAGCTTGGCCTGCACTGAGTTATAGCCAAACACTGCCGGCCTGGATGTTCTTAAATAGGTGCAGTAGCCTAATGGAACTCAATCTCCATGGGATGTTATTAGTCAGCTGAGCCACCCAGCCGCTCTGCTAGGAGATTCCTCCCATAAATAAACAATATTGTCTATCTTTCAGTCCCGTTGTCCTTATTTAAAAGCCTTCAGTGTGATATACTGTTAATGTTTCTTCGCTGTCAAAACAGTATTTCTCAAAGATTATATCAGAAGAAAAGGTGTGCTACAGGAAGGTTACAGCAGGACCCTAAATTGCCCTAGGAGGACTGCTATCTAGTGTAAATGGCCTTTGTCTGTGCCCTGTTATCCAACAATAGAGCTCTGTGGTGCTGACAGTTCTGGTTATTGAGAGATCTGTAAAGAAACTATAAAGCCTCTGCACAGAGAACGCTGAAGGAAGTACTGGATCAAATGGGCAAACCTGTATTCTAGATAAAAAAAATGTCACTCTGTCAAATAGGTTTTTGGAGGAAATGTAATTGCTGTGTTGATTAACAGCCCTAACACATTTCATGTGGCATAACAGATCACTACTGAGGTGATTAGAATATTGGGGTTTGCACACTTTTCACACAGTGGACTCAGTTTTTCCAAGTTTTAAAGAACACGTCACAATAGGGGAGTTCAACCAAGGTGTGTGCGAAAATAATTATCACAACAATAATAGAGCCGTCCTTTTTATGAATCAACATCGGATCATTCAAACGAAGATCATTTTTGATCATGGAATAGTTTATTTTCAACCCAGGCCTATGTCCATTTCACAAATCCGTAAATTTTCAAGGGGCGAATGAAATAAATTGGCAGATTCAAATGGCACAGAACATGCACTACTCATGCCAATTCCTGGTTCTTGAATTGAAATGTTCCAAGGAATGTGAAGTTCTTTAAGGCAACACTGTGCAGATTTTAGCCCTAAAATAGCACCTTCAAAATTGAAGGTACACTGATTTACGATAGGGAGGTGTCGCCTTCATTATCATTCCTCACACCAAACGACTTTTGTTACTCAATCACTCTGGTGAGTGTGTTCAATCTCCTATGAGAAACGTGTAACTGTCTGATAGTCGCAAGCGCCGATTTCCAGGATCAGGCCCAACAAGTCCATGAGTAATGCAAAACTTTTGATTGCCTGAAAAGACCCAGAAGTCTTTAGAAACCAGAGTTTGTCTTGCTTTCACAGTAGAGAATGGGCGTTCATGTGTCCCTCACCACGTTGTTAGGCTGAGGCCCCATGGTTAAGATCAGGGAACAATTATAGTTTCAGCTAAATACTGAAAAATCTATTATATTTTAACCATTTGTATTCACCATCAACAGAACCTTCCCTGACTCTAACCATACCCTCTGTTGAAGTGATCATTATCGGTAAATTGTTTCAAAATTAAAAAACCACAAGGTATTTTAACCATCTTTTGCTATTTATCTTATGTCAGACTGGCTAGATCCGTGTTAAGAGCAGGTCCTATTCAGAATTATATCATTGGCTGTAGGGATGTGGAACCACCCTTTAACAGCAGGGTATATGCTCTTCATTGCCTGCCGCAGTGTGCATGCAGCTGTTTAAAATCGGTGCCAATAACAGTAATCTCGGTGGCTCCGACTGCCAGTCAAGCATGAGCCGCGATAATGTCTCTCTCTTTCCCTCTCGCTGCTCCTCTCTCCTAATCTCCTCCTCGATGACTGGCTGGCAGTTAAGTGGCGGTTTCTCCTCTCGTCTGTGGTCCCTACAGAGCTTGGCAACAGTGGACCCCAGCAAGAAATGGTATGGAAATTGCTTTTCAGCGATTGCTGAAGCTGGGCAATTTACACCTGGGTGTCCCCTACCTTCCACTTGACACAAAGTGAGAACACTGAATTTACCAAAAAGGAGTGATAGAGACATTGCAGATTAATCAAGAAGAGGAAGGAGAAGGACGACATCTTATCCGTGAGAGAGGAGCAGACAGGACGTCTAGCCGGAAAAGAAGCAGAGGAAATATACATGGAATGGAGAGACAGAGAAAGCAGGTGGGAAGATTGAGAGGGTGAAAGGAAATGGTCTCGCCCGCCTGACAAGTATCTTCGGTCGTTTTCTCATCTAAACACCGGATGATGTCCGGAGAATCAGGTCCTTTTACACATGTAGCACACATGTGAGATATGTTCTGACATGGTTCAGGTGAAGGGCGGCACCTACATAAACAGTCCCTCACATCAAATGGGTTACGGCTGCCTTGGCCTTTTTGGTGGTTGAGTTATGTTTTTGGACAAGTATCTTCCAGTTGTCACATGTTACCGGCTTTCAATGTGTTTCCTCACTGACAATACACCTAACTTGCAGCTATCGAAAGCTATAGGCTCAGCTAGATCAATTTCAGCCCTTTTTTACAGGCAGCAAAGCCACTGAGGATGTATTCAGCACTTGCTCCTTTGTCTCGATTTGTTGTATTTTTCCAGGGGTCCAAGTTGGTCTCGTAGGATTTCACAACAAAACAAATCCTTGTGGTTGAAAGGCTTCATATGAGCTGATTAAGATGTTGAAAATATGCCAAATCAATTTAATCTTTGATTTCTCAAGGAAATAAACATACTTGAGCTATTTTATGGGTCACCGGGGGAGTGTTTTATGAGTAGAATAGAAACATCGTAAACGTGCCCACTGCCTCAATGTGAATTATTTCGGACAATGACCTGCTCTACTGCCCAGTCGGACATTACACAAACCTCATATGAGGAGCTGGCAGGCTACTGTCAGTTTAAGGTGTGGTTCAACTGAATTGTACATTTGTCTTCTCACACACAGCTCCTCCATGTAATGTAAGTGCAGGGTTGCAGTGCATGCATTAAATCACACTGAGACCTACACTCTTCATATGTAACACTCTTATTCTCAATATCAAGAGTCTCCCTATAATCTTTGCATCCGTGCGAATAGGCCTCATTTACAAGATCTCCTCCAGTCTGACTCATTTCCCCAGACACACACACACACACACACACACACACACTTGGTGTTTTTTTCCTTGATTGTGAAACAACTTCTGTAACTTTGTCCAAACAGTTGCCTAGTCAGAATCCCCCTGAGCAGCAAGCGAAAACAACTGCCACTGATCATAAGTCTTTTTTTTGGGGGGGGGGGGGGTTCTCTTCTGCTTGTGTGTTGTGAATTCACACTGACATTATCACTGCCGAGGGGGAATAATCCTCCGATTAACTGTTTGTGGAACACTGATTTGTTTCTGGAAGTTGTTGATTTACCTCACACCTGCAACAGCTATCAAGCTTTCCTTTTTAATAAGTGTGATGATCTTATGGCGGACTTACATAACACATCATCCAACACTTAATCGAAGCATCAGCCCTATCCTCTGGAGAACATCTGAGGATATGAACAAATGAATCAAGTCACACACCATTAGACGGTCTGTTGGTTGTCGGTGTTCCTTGTGATACTGCTGGCATCCAAGATCAGAGCCGTTTCCCTGCCCTGCCTCAGGTCCTGTGACTGAGAGCTGCCCTCAGCGAGACACTGTGCAAAGCTGCAGTAGAACTACTTTACTTTCGGTTACCCACAAACGCCCAAATCATCAGGATCTTAAGCTGTTAATTTGGAAAAGTGGGTACAGGATGTGCCATACACGCAACTTGTCTGCTGTGGCATATCTGCACATAGGCTGAGGCATGTTTAGCAAAACAGCCATTTTTCATCATGAAAAGATGATGCTGAATACGTCAAACCTGAGAATGTTGGTTGCTGTCAATTAGACAAGCTCTTTGAACAATCCATGGGGAGTAACATTTTCTTTTTAATCAAAAACTCATGGGACACGGGATGTAAAATGTCCGCCTTGCTTGTCATTTATAGATATATCTTCACATTCACAGATCTATGTACGCATTAGCAGATTTGCACATATATAAATCCTGATACACTTACAAATCAACTCATTGCAAATGTACCTTTTTTTTACTTATTTACAAATGTGATTACGATACAACTCAAAAGACACAAATCTCCAAATACACACAAATGTTCTGACACCGGAGCCATACGACAAAGACCAGACACCCTAACATAAAACTAAAATATGTTTTAGTTTATCTGCAGAGAGCTGACGATGAGTCAGCTTTTTAAGGCTTAGCTGTGGCTCTGCACAGAAACCTTTATGAATTAAATTGTGCCCTGTGTGTCATACACACACAAATCCTAATCACTCCAACAGCAGTGATGTGTGTCCAACAGGTTTGTAATAATGTGTGGCCTTAACATGATTGTGTTGTGTGTCTGTGTGTCATCGAACTCTAGTGCACAGTAAGAGGATGTGCCGTGATTGGCCTTCTTGTTTATTCATAATCACAAATGTAAAAACGCAGCAGGCCATCAGCGGGAAAATCTGGGAAGAATAGTAATGACCGGGGTAAATCAGGAAGACAATAAGAATGCTAAACTATGTACGTGTGTGAGAGAGAGAAAGAGAGAGGGCAAAAATATCAACTTTACTGATGAGTGAGGGCGAGCGGAAAGAGATCAACACATGCATATTCTATGCTGGCTCACAGTTGCACACACACGTTCTCTCAGTTGAATTAATACAAATGATTGCAAATACATATGCATGTGTAACTTGGAAACTCTTGCACAACACTGCTCACAAACAAAAATCTAAGATAACAAATGCTGTTTCTAGAAAACAATTTGCTTGGTTCAGTTTCCCTGCTAGACACAGTTACACAAACAGTGAGATATCCTTTTATGGCAACGTCTGGGATTTCGGCAGAAAGCACCTCTGAAGATCCCTTAAAGCCCGCCCCAAACTCCCGCTGGTTTTAGAGGCCCCAAAAAGGAGCAGGCGTCTCTTTGAGAAACACATTTGAAAGATTTCAGTTGGCTCTGAGAAAATTTAAAAAGTAGAGAAACACAGAAGAGAAGACAATAGGGGTAAAAAACGGAGTCTTTACAGAGAAGCAAAGTCAACAACATCGGTTCAGAGAGCGGGGGAAAGAGGCTGCATTTTATTTTGAGGTTTCGTGCCAATAAAGAACGATTGACTTTGAGAAGGACAGAGGAATAGAAACAGAGAGACAGTGCACGGATTAATCAAAGCTACTGTAGGCAGAAAGGGAAAAGCCTCACAGCACAGACCTCCTGGAAAAAAAGCAAGACAGGGAGGAGTAGAACATCTTAGTGAGGATAAAAGAAGAAGTGTAATCGCACAGTTGTTTCTATTCCTCCCAGAGGCCCCTCGCAAAACAACTGGCGCTTTAAGCTTGGACAGATAGCAGACAGAGGGATGACGCTTTGAGAGGAGGAGAATACCGCAGAGGGTTGGAAGGCTCGCACACGCACAAACACGCACACATTTCTTGAACATGCAAAAGATACACACACACACACACACACACACACACACACACACACACACACACACACACACACACACAGTGTATTTCTCCCTGAGGAGCTGTGATAATGGAGATGGAGAGCAGTGTGTATTGACTGTGACTGTGACACAAAGCTGCATCCAGCACAAGAACCTCAGAGGAAAACGGCTCCGCTTCCAAACCAGGACCTCCAGTCTGCTGCTCCGATGCTCCCTCATCTCATTTTGTGGAGTGAGAACAAACTCTGAGGCGCAGCTTCCATGCTGTGGACAAAAATGAGGTGAAGTTTAAATCTGTCAGATTACGTCACAACAAAAATGTAACCTTTCGGTTTATCTCATTATTAAAGGATTTTTCACATGTATTAAATGTCACGGAAAATTTCACTGCATTATCTCAACAAATATATATAATGTAAGACAATCTCATGGTGTTTAGTGTACGTTTCTTGTGGGCCCAACACATTTGCATTTTTAGATTTCATGCAGATGACACAGCTTGATTTACTGTAGCATCTTTCAAACAGTTACCTGAAAACAAGTGTCTGAGTCAGTCGCTCGACACATTTTCTGGAACTTTTCCTGCAAGTGCCCTTAGTAAAATGTAATAGACAAATACATGTGATTTCTGCATAAGTAGTGTTTCTTACATTCTCCTGTTGTTGCGGTTGTGGACAACCCAGTCAATCTCCTGCTGTGTTCCTCATATAAGGGGAAAATCTGTCCCTCCACCTGTCTCTCAGTCTGTTGGTCAGCTCAGTCTCTGACAAGCAGAAACAAAATCTACAAATGTGTTTGTCTGCTGCCGAAGAGAAGATCAAATAATGCAAAGAAATTTAATGTTGGGCAACAGAAAAAGTATCCTGTCACACATACATGGTGTATCAGTCTAGATTTTGAGATTGCTGTCAAATCCAACTTTCAATTACTATTATATAACGGCATCACACGTAACTGTTTCTAGCCACATCTTAGAGCCCACAGGTCTTTTTCCCCCAGTATCTTGTAAACATAATTTTCAGCTCTGATGGCTGTTTGAAGCACCAGGTACTCCTACTTCTTGGTAACGGTGTCTCCACAATGGGCAGTGAACCCTCTGCATGATGCGACCTCATGTTCAAGGCTTTAGGAGGGTGAAAAGATGCAGCTGGCGACACAAAGGTAACATCTCTCTGCCTGCTCTCTGCAAGCCACCCGTCAGGCTGGACTGGACCTTCTGACAGTAGGATAAAATGGAAGAGGAAAAATGAAAAATGTATCACAAGTCAGGTCAAGAGGTTGTCTTATAGCAATTATCTAAGAATGTCAGGTGACATTTTTGTCTATTTTACGATTTTATTTATAAAGCATACATATTTTAATGTAAGTAAGTGGAACATACGAGACCATTTCACTGAAGCAGAAACGTGATGTTTCGTGATCATGCTTCTTAAAGAATTGTCTGAAATGACAACTGTTCCTTGGATATTTTATTAGCTGTAGCTAGATGGCTAATTACGTTAGCACGATAGCAATTATGTTGGATGTTTCAGTCCATTTTTTAACATCAAAAAACAGATCAAAAACAGATTTAATGGAATAATGAGCACTGAAACAAACATCAGTGTGATAAGAACTTACTGAAACAAGAGAAATTATCATAAAATGTATTTGACGCGGACTTTTTAGTTTCTTCCATGTCTCATCGGCAATACCCTTGGGGGAGGTAACCACTCTGAGCGCCCTTCTGGTTAGTTATGTAGAGCTAATCAATGCACGATTTAGTCCATCCCAACCCCTGTTTTGTTGTGTTTTTGGTTCTGTAATGTCTAGATAAGAAGACACAGCCCCAAGTATATTTATACAAAGAATATCTCAGTTGCGCACCTTGTTGCCGTGTGGAGAAACTCCGAGCTCGGCAGGCCTGCTGTGCCTGGGTACATTTACTGTAATTGGAAAATCACGGTGTTTAAAGTGACTAATAAAGACATGCTTTATAATTTATTTTGTCCTACAGGCGAAGATGAGAGCAAATTATATCATCAGAGAAAAGATTTGCTGCTGTTTACATAGAAAAATCATTCAGCAGGTGTTTGACCACATTTTTATAGCTCTGGCAGCATCTCAAACCTCCACCACTGTACCACAAATGTTTTAGCCAACAGATGTTGCTCATAATTAAAGCGTTTAGTGCTCCTGTTTGGAGACGCAACGCTGGTAATTGTGATACAGTCACTGACAGAAGAAAAACCTTGCATCTCAGCCACAGAGGTGTAATGTTTTATGGTGCTTTATAGGTTCTGCTGTGAAACAGTTCATCCAGTGCATCTGGCTTATATTATCAACCTTAACAGTAGGCTAAATGAAACACACATAAGCACACAATTACTGCTGATCTATGATCTGATCAATCTGGGTCATAACATAAACCAACTAAAATTCGGACCGTTGATTTTATATTTCTTTTAAATGAGTAAAACCTTATTTTAATTCTAAAGCTACTCAAACTGATTCACTCAGCTTCTCCCAGCTCCTCTCTCCCTCTCTTTTGCTCTCTGTCTTTGTCTCTCTGCCACACACACACAGACACACACACACACAGACACACACACAGTAACACACAGTAACACACAGATACATGTGCTTAGTCAAATTGACAAAAGATAAATCAACATTTCGTCTTTGCAAGCAGTAATGACGTATGTGTGTAGTTGGGAAGTAAGATCCAATCACAAATAGCCAACGTGGTGGTGCATTCTAATTCCATGCACCAGCTGACGTACTCGGAGCTGACCATTTGTGACTGGATCACACAAGACAGATGTTAATACCAGGTCTGGTCTGATCAGGGCCTTTATGGCTGGACAGTGTATGGTCAATATGGGAAATAACAACCTAGTTAAACTATAGTGGAGCCTAGAGCAGCACCTTGTTGTCATACTACCATCTTGATTGACAACACATTTCAATTAAAAGCTAAAGTAATTAGCATATTTATGACACAATTGCTACAAATTGGCTTCATGCCTTTATCTGTTTGCTTCTCTGCCATTGTATATATACTCACATATACAGTATTTTCATCAAGCTGAGCTCTGAATAAAGCTGTTATTATTTATATATTTTGTTTTTCTCTTGACCACAATCATGAAGGTTAACCAGCAGTCACATCCAAACCATTTTAAAGCTGATACTCTGATAAAGTCCTGTTCTCATAACTGTGATGTTGCCATACACATAATAACACAAAGAGGATGACTGTGCTGTGATTTTGGTTATATTAAAACATAAAATTATAACTCATCATGAGAGTTTGTGTCCTCAGACAGTTGAGTGACATGTAGGTGTCCCTGCAGAGGAAAAGCCTAACCTTGATCGGTTAGTGCCTAGATCAACACTGCTGTGGTGGTCCAGCCTAAAATCTATACTATCTTATATGTTTGTTCAAATGTTAAATCCTAATGTATCAGCCTTATTTAATTTTATTCAATTATTTTTGCCTCAAACATATAATGTGTCAGAATATGTAAAGCAGATAAAAGCCAAATTTGTTTCCTGGCCAACCAAACAAAATTTAACATGCTGTACTTTAATTAACACATGCCGATGGTAACGTTCTCTTGTTCAGTGTCTTACAAGTAACACAAGACCGTTGGTACTTCAGTGTGGTTGGCACCAGTGGGTGTCAAGTCCCTCACTCTGGTAATATTTATGCCACACTCTTCCCCTGGAGGACCGCAGGCCAATGTTCTAGAGCTAAAGCAAAAAATGGAAATTGTCTTAAGGCGCACTGGGAGGCACATTGGGGGAATTAGCAAATGCAAAGGATATTCTGTTCATTCCCCAGGGTGATGGATGAGAGATGAGTGTTGGGATAACAAGGGATCAGAGGCGAGAGGAGGAATAATGAGGATCTGCCCTGACTTTCCCTCTCATCCCTCCACTCATCTCCACATCCAGTAGAGCTGCTAATGCTGCTGTAACTTTCCTCACTACTATTACAAACAAAAACGGCTCTTTTTCACTCCATCAACAAGCTCGTTCACACTAAGAAGCTATTTTTCCCTTTGTGGGTTTCGTCTTTCTGCTATCAGTTCCGGTTAAATCCTCTTCACTTGCTCTTTTCTGTCCTCAATTGTACATCCATGTATAGCACAGATATTTAAGAGAACATGTCTCTGATAGACAAAGTGGCAAAATCAAAGACAAACTACTAAGATATTAAATCACAGCAATATTATGTTGTTTAACAATCCACAGCTTTAGTTCCTGCTATTTTTGGGTGAGAAAACAGTAAGCTAAAGTTTCATTCTACACCAGAACATTCCCCACCAGCAGTTACACTCACGCACATTAGAAAAGTAAATTACCAGAGTTGGGTCCTGTTCCTATTTAAATTGTCCACAGCATAAAGAGACCTATCAAAATCCTTTTAGACCTCAAGGATACACAATGCTTGATGCTGAGCGAGACGATTACGTTTGTGAGTTTATAACATAAACAGTATATAAAGAGTAACTGTGCATCTACACTTGGATGACACCACACGAGCAGTATGTTGTTTTATTACATCTGAAGCTTTGGTCACTTCTTCCACCCGTGAGACTCCTGAAGTATGTGTCGCTGCCCCTAGTGGTTGAACGGTTCAAGTATGTCATAACTCCAAGACCACTTGGGTTTGATCAAAAGTTTGATTGGTCAGCATCAAGCTGGAGCACAAGAAGACAGACTCAAAATTAGGCACAGTACGTCCTGTGTAGGCCACAAACGTATATCTAAGAGCCGACAGTTTCTAGAAGAAGCAGAGCCTTGGAGGAAAACCATTATAAATTCTGAACGTGACATGAAGAAATAATGCTCTCTCTATAAAAGACCACGCTCCTGAATAAAGATAGGAGAGACAGTCCATACTGGTGGAGCAGAGCTGGCAGGTGGTTGAGGGTTACCTCTGAAGAAGGGGTGGTGGGGATGGGGGAGGAGATGGGCTGCACAGTGGTAACTCTGAAAGACGGGGCAGAATTACAAGGACAATCAAAGAATGGCATCCAGTGATTGATTGGCTTGAGGAACACGTACATGACGAACATGGATCAGATATGGTGACGTTTAGATGATTAGATTAGATTCAACTTTATTGTCATTGCACATTACAAGTACAAATACAACGAAATGCAGTTTGGCATCTAACCAGAAGTGCAAAATAAAGGCAGTAAAGTGCAGAGTATTGTGCGTATTTAAAGTGGAATGTAATTAAATAAGATATGTAAGATATGATATGTGTATTCTTACTGTAAGATATGTACAGTAAGAAATATATATGGAAAAGTACAGTATTAACAGGTATTGTATGATATAAGAACTATGAGCAAGCTAAATACATAGAAATATATAAATATGAATATACTATAGGCAGGATAATACAGTAGTAAAAAAAGTAACAGTGTAGTGCAAATGTACAATTGTTCAAATGTTTAGTGGGTGGAGGAGGGTGTGTGGCAGTCCAAGCCAGGGTGGAGGGGGGAGTATAGTCACTGGAGAAGGTGTGTGCTGGGGTGGGGTGGGGGGGCGGCTGCTGCTATCACTGTGGAGCAGAGTTCCGCAGGGTGACAGCCGCAGGGATGAAGCTGTTCCTGAACCTGCTGGTCCGGGAACGGGGTGTGAGCTGTCCTTGACACTGCTGCGCACTCTGCGCAG
This sequence comes from Platichthys flesus, assembly GCF_949316205.1. Taxonomy (NCBI): domain Eukaryota; kingdom Metazoa; phylum Chordata; class Actinopteri; order Pleuronectiformes; family Pleuronectidae; genus Platichthys; species Platichthys flesus. Next base: position 18,701,816 of record NC_084945.1, on the reverse strand, counting down.
ACGTCTCTTGCGTTGGGATCGTGAATGACGGGTTCTGACACCATAGAAAATTTTAAGTATACAATGAACTTTATGTGACAGAGGAGATCTTCAGTGAAATGTCGCCAAATCTCCAGTGGTGGAGGAAGAACTCAAACATTTTACTTAAGTAAAAGTAGAAAATAATAGAAATGTCAAATGTAAAAATACCCCATTAACTTATCTACTTTAGTAAAGTAAGTTAGTACTTGCTTTTAAATCTATATTTGAAGTATTAAGATTTAAAGTAGTTGCTGAGTTTAGCCTATTCCAGAATCCAAAAGCCTATAACATCATTATTCTCCTGAGTTTATTTTAGATGTTTCTTCACCAGTGAAGCTGCTGCAGGTGCACTCTGCTCTCGTTGAAGGAGGCCGGTCTAATTTTATCTGTTCACTCTAACTGGATCACTTGACCAATTTGCTTCTCCTCATTGATACTCTAATATACTAATATAAAAAACAATGTGAACATCTAACACAATGCATTTCAACAATGCAGTGGAGCCGAAAGAACTGATGTTGGATGTTAATTGTCGAGGAGTAAAAGGGAACATGAAAGCACCCAGAGATAATCTATTTAAGTTAAGTACTGGTACATTAAATATGTACAGTAAACATGTAAATATACTTTGTTATATAAAATTACTGAGATGTTTCTATTGATCTTAAATCTTTTTTGGTTTGACTGTTAGCATGTATGTCGGAACAACCATCGTCTTTGTTGACCGATCCATGTTGTAATACACATGCATATCTGAATGAGGACAAGTGAAGCTCATTGAGTAAATCATCTTCTTCACCGCTGTGAACACCAATATTAAATTCAATCTCTGTCATCAAACGTCTGTGCAGAAGATTTTTTTTCATCTTCGTCAATTATTGTTATGTTGTGTTTCCTGTGACTGCTTCACAACAAAAGCCGCTCAGCAGCAGGAATAAACTGTTGGGTTTGCATTGTCAGGTTGTGCAGAAAGGAAGTGTGTTGTCCTCTCTTCAACTCTCCTCTCATACATGACCGTTCTTTGACTCTTATATGCTTTGAAGGTTCAAAACATCTCACATTGATGATGTGGTGCTCAGTTAATTTCATGTCATTGTTACTTTCTTCAGTTTTCCTGCTCAGATGAGGTACAACCGTAACCCCACTGTCAATGCGTATATAATAAATTGTCCTTCTTGTTCTCTCAAGTTTATTATTTGTCATTTTTGGTAAGTAGAAGGTCGTTTCTGATATCCAATTAAGTGGAGATACTTAATTGGTAAACACATGAATATTATCTCCACTGAATAAACTGACACGCACTCAGTTGCCTGTATTACTGAATGTCCTACTCTAGATTCTTAACAGTACAAATCCCACAACAAAGATGTCCGCTCCTTCTTTTGTCATTCAAACTCCACCAAAACATCGTCTCAACTCTCCGCCACAAGGCTGTGGCACAACCTCTGGCAGACGAGACACTTCTCATCTCTGGACGATCGCTGTTTTCACATGCGGCACGTCAAGATGTCTTCCTCTCTCTCACTTTTACAAATCTCAAACAGAATAATTCAGTCATCGCCCGTGGCTACGAAGACAAAGCAAGCGGCAGGAGGGGAGAGAGAGCTTGAGAGAGACGATAGCAGAGACAGGCATAGAGAGACAGAGGCTGTTTTTACTCTGTAATTTATATCCCTTTTTTTTAATCAACCGAGCAGAATTGTGATGAGACTATATGGATATTATTCAGATAAAATAACTGGACCTAGGAATGTATAAAGAGCATATTCAGATCTTTCTCTTTCTTTCTCTCAGTCTGTTATCCTGTCCTGCACATTCATCCTCTCCCTCTTTTGTGGAATTTAAACCTAAAAAATCTCACATAATGCTTTGGTATTTTTTTTTATGCCAGGCTCGGCGCTCTCAACCCCAGGGTGTTGCTGAATTAAAGTTTGATGTACTAGTTACCCGGAGGAATCAGCAGGGGGCAGGAGAGGCCCTCAACGAGTAGCTACAGCAGCAGCGGTCCGACTGGTTGGACAAGTTTGGGGATCTGCTCTCCACACTTCTTAATTTCCTTCTTTTTTCTTTTTCCTCCACTCAGTCAAGGCTCGGCTCTGTAAGTAGACAGGAGCAGAGCGCCTCTGAGTAGAAGACGACTATTTTGATTAGTTTTAACATTGGTATTGTCATAGAAATGCAGAATGATGATTGTGGAAATGCTGGGTTTTTTTTCGTTTCTTATCTCTGCTCAGACAGATCTTATTCTAAACATGGCCGAAATTCTTGTTTATCCATATATGTTTTGATTGTATTGCGGCACCCTCCATCTCTCCGACACGTTGATCATGAAAGGTCAGGGCGAACAACACGTTGTATCTCCTATAACAAAACTTAGTCTTTCTCTATAAAACAGCAGCGCAACGTCGTTTGATGTTATCCACCTTTGGTCAAATCAACGTAAAGCCAAGCTGCGCTCCGTGTTTCTCACAGGTCAGTATTCTCAACCCCCCCCCCCCCCCCCCCACCCCCCCCATCTTCTCCAACCTCTTCCTCTGTCCTGGATTAACAGGCTGCGGATGAGGTGAGGGGATTAAGGGTTGTTTGCTGAAGAGATGGCCACACAATGCGTCGCCATCTCAAGATTGGCTTTGGTGATTGAGAGAGAGATGGAGAAAGTGACGGCGAAAAAAAAAAGCCTCACACACTTGCACATCTTCTCACCAGCATCACTCTGGTGCACAAACAGATATGATGCCGATGCATATAGCACTTTGACCTTTTCCACAAACAAAGCGCCGCTGTTAATGCAAACCAGCGAGACTCTCTGAACTGTAAATATTTACAGGGTAATACACATTGCCGAGGGGATCTGACAAAAGATGCCGGGAATTATTTAGCCGGACTTCGAGTGGCTGTATGTCAAAGTCTGCTCTCTCATTAGGAAGGATTTCACAAAGAAAATGCTAATTGGCCTTACTTCCTAAATAAAGGCTTATTTCTCTCGCACATCACTGTGGCCTACAGCCAGACTTGCTTAATGAGATGGGTGGTCTAATGAAGGATACCACAGTCTTGGATCTTGGTGTTCGGTTCACCTTGGAGCGGAACGTTGCTTGAAGGAGCCCCCCCCTCTAATTCTCTCTCATTATTTGGCCTCGTCTTTATCCGTCTCTGCCTTAACACCACCTTGTCAACGCGCGCGCACAGAGCTTTTCCGTAGCAGGAGATGCGATGCCGAGGCTTGGGACTACAGTTGTGTAACATTTCACAATTTCACATAGTTTGACAGCTCTTTGAATATTAGATCTATTTGCCTTTTTGCGCTATCATTAAAAAGTCTTGGATGTCTTCGTTTTTAGCTGCAAAAATGCAAAAATCACGTTCAGGGTCAAAGATTAGAAAATGCTGTCCATGATCAAAAGAGCAAGCTGTCAGTGTATTGTATTTAATTGGACAGTTTGAGTGATAGAGAACCATGACTGTCAGTCCAGTTCAAAGACTTTGTAACTACATGTCAAGTGCTGCAGCCTGTTGAACAATCAGCTTCTACAAGTGGCATTTAGACACGATGCTATTCCCTGCTTATTCAAGACATCTGATCATATCTAATGTCTAATGGCTTCAAATGGAGCTTCCATTTGAACTGATCTGCTCAATGCTCCTCAGTGTCATTGCTATCAACAGCTTGATCCTACGGTGGCCCTGAGAGCTTAACCAACAGCAACTTAAGAAAACACATGCAAGTTGACAAAACACAAGCAAAGTAAGAGAACATCTTCATCAATTTCACAATACAACAAAACACATTACAGAAATGCGCAGCAAATACAAAAAGTGGGCAGCAAATACACAAATGCGCAGCACGGCGCTGCAAAATAGAGAAACGTGCTGCAAATAGAGGAGAAATGACAACAGAAGTGTTTCCAGAGGACAGCTAAAAGTGATGGACACTGCTGCCACAGGAGACACAAAAACGTCCAAATACATCATACAAATTCGGTTCCACACAGGGGTCCCTCTGTGTGCTTGTGTGTGTGTGTGTGTGGGTGTGTACTGAGCGCTCCGGCCCTGGGTCGCGGGGCTCGAACCCCGCCCACTCGCTCGGAGAGAGCCACAGCGAGATCTGATAACGGAAGATGGTTTGGGCTGGAGACATGCTGTCTTCTCCTGTTAAACTGAATAGACAGCGCTAAAAAGCAAGCCCCTGTTTGTGAGGCAATGCATTGTCCATAGTGTGCAGGGGCACACTATGGACAATAGTGACTATGACTATTGACTATGACTATACAGTGCATTCACATTAAGATGTACGTACAACGTAATCAGTTGACATTTAACTTTACAACTTATTGAAACATATTAAAATTGTTCGAGAAATAGAGGTTGAGGCTGTTACTATGGTTACTGTGAATAACATCACCAATAGCAATAACAAGATCAACAGAGGAGGGTGATGAGATTAGGGGTTGTTAAATCAAAGGTCAAAATGTTTTTTTATAAGTATCAGCTAAACACAGGAGTGAGTTTATTCGGTTTTATTATTTTTCCGGTACTGATGCTTCTGTATGATATTACAAGCTGTTACAGGACAAATATGTTCTATCATCATACGACATTTTCCATGGCAGCCGGGTTGTAGATCATATACTTACACATTTTTTTGTTTCAGCTGGAAGAATTTGAACCCCAGTGACTGATTTATTCAAATGATAAAACAAATGTTTGCAGCTCCACATTTAGTTTCTTATGCTATGAAAAATTAATTACTGGCATCTTTTCTGTTCGATGGTTTTATTCTAATTTTTCCAGTTTACACCGACCCTAGGATTTTATTTATTGTTCCTGTCTCCTGTCAAAGTGGTGCCTGATTGTGTCTTTGTGGTCCATATTTTCTTTGCACATCTGTTATGAATAATATTTCTAGGTAAAGCAAGTACACACTGTACAAGCACACACCCAACACACATATCTACTTAAATGACCTGACACACACACACACACACACACACGCTCATCATCATTGGGTTCTGCCCTGCCAGTCCTTCCCATGCTACTGGCTATTCTCTATTGGTGGTATTTGTGAAGCTCCTAATTGCCCAAGTGTCTGGAAAGTGACCGTTAAGAGTGTGTCTGGCTAATGAGCTCCCCGGGAGAGGGTCAGTAGTTAGCCGGAGTAACACCGGGCGCTGCTCCCTGATAAAGGTCACATACCTCCAGGGGAAAATGCCACAGCATGACGTGATGGCAGAAGAAAGAGGACTGGCCTGAATAAACAAAATGAGTGAACCATATAGAGGATATAAAATTGTTTTGCTGGCAGGTCTTCTATAGGCAGTGCAGTCCACTACAAATACTACGGGCCACACAGAACAGACAAATTGCAGTGTGAGAGTTAGAGCCTGAGAGAGGGCAGGAAGAACATACGATAATAAGGAGCTGAAGGAAACTCTGAGGGGCTAGAAGGAGAAACAGGGACAGGTGACACAGAAGTGCGGGAGTAACAAGTGAAGTGAGGTTATTTATACATTTATTGTGGCCTTCCACACTGAGCTGTCAGTAAAACACTTGACAGAGGTGAGAAAAATGTTCCCTGGAAGTGTGAATAAATTCTATAAATATATAATAACTGACTTTACAATTCGTCCCTCCGAGCATCAGACAAAAGAGTTAACAGACCAGCTCTGGACTTATTTCACCCCTGTCAGCAAATTAACCTTATTTTATATAGTTATCTTATATACTGTATTATTATTTATTCTGTCTTGTATATTCTTACCTATATTTAGTTTTTATATTTGCTGTTATTGTCTGTTCTGTATGTATTTCTATTCTTTGTTTTCCTCCAGGGAATCAATACTTCTGACTCTAAAGGATGACATTGAAGTTTGTCAGTTTAGAAAATGCATCAATCACGGTTGATATCGCTAAAAAAAATCTATCTGTAGTTAGCAAAAAAAGGTTGTCCAAACTGGCCATGCTTAATGAACCTAAAGGCAGCACTGTTACATCTTTCTCCATTAGGATCTACACACCTCATCCTATACACATGATGTAACTGAGGAGCCCAGATATAGGGGAGAGCAGGGTAATGTGAGACATGTTTTACATTTGCTCCACTCTAGGCGAGCTAAAATGATATATCAGTAACATTTACACATCTCCCATTAATTCAGGATGTTTCCTAGCAATGGAAATTATGAGAATGTCTTCAAGATAAAGGGCAGTGAAAATATGATTGTTTTTTTAAAAGTGGTCTTGTGTATCACTTTACCCCAGCTTAGGGGTAAAGTGAGACAGACAAGAGAAATCAAGGGGGTAAAGTGATCCACTTACTTTTTCTGTTTTTAAAATTTACCATAACAACACATGTTGTATTAGTTAAAATTCTGACAGCTAGATTGACAACCACACATTCCAAAACTAATATCGGACTAGTAACAGAATCATGGGGATTGGTCAATTAAGCACATGTATGATTATTATGATTCATGTGATCTCTTGCACACCCTAGCTTACCTGCACATTGTTTCTCTCTCCAATTGGCAGGGACCGGGATATTGTTTTTCTCTGCATATTCAAATGCCAGTTCACGGCACTTAACTGGAGTAAGGCCATGGAACTGGTCCGCTATATGTTTCAAGTGTTTGGCTCCTCCTCCATCTCATCTGTGAATATTCTCTTTACCTCAGCTACTGCACCCCAGGCTACTGATTTTACTTCCCTTTCTCTTTTTTCTTTATGCATCTTTTGAGGGTTGTCTTGTCAATATTTCTATCCCTTCCAGCTTTTCTTAAGGACTTCTTTCCTTGCATGACCTCAGCGGCTGCACTCTCCATCTCTGCAAGGGCTGTTTGGCCCCAGGTTGTCTTCCTGGTGTAGTTTCTTGGCATGATGGCTTTCCTACAATGTTTATGACATTAAAAATAAAACATATGTAATATTACACCAAAATATGTTTAAGACTAAACTTATCTTAGAAAAAACAACCCCTCTTAGCAATTCAGGCTAATCTTCAGCTAGCATCAATCACATGGTTTTATATGTTGGAAGTTTTTCAACATGTATGATATTAGTTTTTCTACCTGATTCAATTTGTTTTGACACAACAGTTGATTAAGTTCAAAGTAAAACATTTTACTTTTACATGCAAAAACACATTTTTGTGAAAAAACATACTTTCCACAGCACCAGCACCAACTTCTCCTTCATGGAAACGGGGGAATGGGAGGGGCTCGATAACATAATGGTCACATGACCACAAATGTGTACAGTTGCCTAGATACAGGGGGTATCTCACATAACCCAATGTCTCACATTACCCTGCTCTCCCATACTGTGGTTTTGAGCCAGGTGAATTAGGCACATTATCAGTCGCAGTCAAAATAAACCTATTAAGCCCATTAGCATAGAACATAAGTACTGACCTCGGACCGTTTCTTTTGTTACCTCCTCTAATTCTGATCCTGCTCATCTTTTTCAACAAGAGAGAGAAAAGCTGTCGCTGAGCTCTGGTGTGTGTGCAATAGAAAACAAAACCTAACGAAGTAAAAGCATGAGACACCCGATACTAAAAGAATGAGGTGACAACTTGAATGAATCTCTAACCTCCCCCTCTCCTTTCTTCATTCTGCCTTATTCTTCCCTACAAACCCACTTTTGGTGTCTATGTTTCACTTGCTTTATAATGTGCTCGTCCGTGTTTTATTCCTCAGATACAGAGGCTCCATTAAAAGCTGCAGTAATTCTGCCATAAAGGAATAGTCCTTTAAATTTAAACAAAAAATCTATGGAAGAGCAGAGTTCCGTTTTAATGGTCCACATATGGAAGAAGCCCCAATACAACTGCAGGTCCACTGCAGCTCTTTTAAATCAATGCTGGAAACGTTTTCTGTTTGCCGCAGCCTTTTATTAAATAAAATCATGACTAATTTCTTACACTTTCACTCGTTCATTCTTTATATAACTCTTTTTATTTAATTTTATTTTTAAAGCTTCTTAATGCATTGTCTTATGCTCCTTTTACAATTTGTCATGATGCCTCTAATAATTCATGTTAAGCACTTTAAACTTGCTTTTCCTATTCACTGCTGATATGATATAGAGACGATGAGCGAATGCCAGTGACTCAAATTCACTTTTGTGTCAGTAGATCCTTTCACTTAAAGCTTACACACTGGACCTTTAACTAACAATAGATTTTCATTGTACATTGGAGAGGCTCCTTCAAGTTTAAGTCCGGTTGCTGTGTTGTTGACTTTCTGTAATGTCCTGCTTTCTCATTCTCACCTTTCAGCCCATACAGACAGACATGCAATATGGCATTACATTTTGAAGAAACCCAATAATAATCAAAGTGCCAAGTCAATTGTAATTTAAATTGCAGTGAAAGGTCAAGGGTTTGGACTCAAGTATTTTTTTTTTCTCGTTTCAGCAAAAAACTCTTTTCTTATGTTTTCCTATTGACCTGTTTGCTTAGACTATCACACTCATACAAATGCACTGTTTTCATGATGTATCTACATTTTATTTTTACTTAAATGGGGCAAATAATAGAGGAAACTAAGTATTTGTACAAGAAATGATGACTTAAACCTTTCAGCTGAGAGTAAAGTGGACAAGGAGAAAGAGAGCAAAACATTAGGAGAAGAAGTTAGAGGTGAGAGGGAGGAGAGGAGCGCATGAGAAACTGCTGGAGAGGGATGCTTGCTTCCTCTCTAATATTCATCTGAATTTCATGTTGAAAGGTGGAAGTCGATTATATCACAGGCTGAGCTCCATCCAGACTAAATGAAGAGGATACATGGGGGCATTATATTTTAGTTTGTCTAACATTTTTAAGTCCAACATTCTGACAAACTTCTATACTGTATCTTCCTGGAGGGAAAATTACACCCATGTCAAAGTGATCTTTGGCAGCAACTTTAATACAATAAACTATTTAAAAGGTCCTGAAGGGAATTTTCTAAACAGCTGTAACATAGATGGATTAAACAAAAGTACCTACAAAAAGTAGAGAATCACAACCAGGGCACGTCTACTGCAAGGATGTTACACCCTGTGTTCATCTGTCTCCTCACACCAGGTCAAATATACACGAGGAACATTGCAGATCACCTTTGTCGTAGTTATTGCCAAAAAGACATGACCCATATAATGTGAAAGGAAACTGTGTCCTTCATGTACTTCATCTGCCCTGCCTTCAGTTTGTTTTCCTTTGTGCCATCGAGAGGCATTAGACATCCACTCTGTTGTGTTTCTCTCAGAGTGAGCAAGAAGGATGGATGTAGAGAGATCAGCAACCTTCTGCTGTACTGACAAGAGTGTGTGTGTATAGGGGGGGGTTGTGGTGCTGGTGGTGTTAGTAGATGGCAAGCAAAGACGCAGCCTTTGGCTGAGAGCCTGAGACGAGACTGGTAATATATCAACGCATGAGCGTGGACGCTGAGGAAAACAGACATGTGGCGCGTCTTCATAGGAGCTGTCCAGGGTGCTGAGCCGACGGTGCACGACCAAGCTGTCGTCCAGCCTCATGCTGCCACTTCTGCTGACCTCCAACACCGATACCTGGCTGTGAGCGTTATCTATTGCAGCGGTGTGCTGTCCTATTTAACCTCTGTGCTATTTCCTCTGAGCACTTAGTCCTGGGACCTAAAAAAATCTACGTCAGCAGTGTGAAGATTCCAACTGGCTTAAGAGAGCAGGGGCATTGGAAGGAAAGTAGCCCACACAATATTAGGAGTGTTAGAGGAGCAGTATTTGACCGGTTACCCTATGTTTACACTCACATGCGCACACACACACACACACACACACACACACACACACACACACACACACACACACACACACACAATGACTTGATTCCCACATAGGACTGAGGACAGTGTGAAAACCACGACACATGCTGCATTTTTAAAGAGACCAATCTTTTTCTAACTCTGTGGTCAAATTCAGCCAAAAGCACCTCTGCAGGTTTGAATTTAATTATCCTGGATTTATTCTATGTCTGTTGATAGTTTATGTTAGACACATTGCTCCTTTGGTTCTCTGACAACGTTTAATGTGCACCGTTGACAATTGATTACCCTTAGTTTCCATTTAGATTCAGCGTTTTGTGTGGTCCACCTCTGGAGTGTTGGCTCTTCTCCCTCATCGCTGGCTCCTCATACTGCTGTCAATATCATCCGATGGCACTGATACAGTGGCAGTGACAACACAGTGACATTTCAAAATGAAGCTCATTCTCTCTTTTGATCTCCCTTTCTCTGCGGTTTCATGTCTGACACCCACGTCCACAGCCCCCCGACACACACACACTCCTTTTCACTGCATAAACAGAGAATATCTGCCTCATGCATGAGTTGTGGTCCGGATTTAATTGAAGCTGAACTGGTGCGGTATATGACAAGAGCAAGAGTGAGATGGAGAGGGGATATTAAGATTGAGGATGGAGACAAACCACAGCTCATTTCACAAGGAGAATGTTGGATGACAGGGACAGAGGGTCAGTGGAAAAACCTTACTGTGAATCACACACACCCTCACATGCAGATGGTATAAAACTGCTTTCATTTATTGTGATCAGACACAACGTTCTTCTCCATTTTACTGAGCGTCAGCTGAAAACTCGACATGATTTAATCCAGCTTGTGTCTGGCACAGCACTAATGCATACATTTAATCAGAGGAGAAATGACATGTTGATTTTTCCTGATTAGCCTTTTTTATTGCATCCATCAGTGAATGAATAATTCTGTCCCAGATAGCCCACTCCGAGTACAGTTGATAACATCACACCTCTGAAAATAAAATAAGGAGAAAATAAACCAAATAAATAAACTACAGCAACAAAAATAAAGTGGGTAGTTAGATGCCGTATGCATTTCATGTCAGGAGTCAGTGCTGCTATTCTGTGATACGGGCTTGGCTGACAAGCTCATTTAAGCATGAGATGTAAATCTCTCATGGTGTCGTAACAGGTGAGTTCTTACAAATTCATTGGGCATTAACAGCTACACAACAGTATATTTTCAATTTAAACAACAGACAACTGCATCACAGACTATATATACAAACAAAAAATTGCAGCGATGCTTCTGACTCCTTCCTCTCCTCTCTCTGCCTGATACACTTATTTGGCCCAGACAGACAACTCACGTTTGAAATGTTTATTAGAGCAGCAGAACATAGTTGGAGTTTGGCGTCTAGGTTCAGACTTCATCACTTCCCCTGATATAATTACATAGATATAAGTGACGAGGAAATATCTTTACTAAAGCTGGATGCTCGGTTGATGCAGGGGTGGTAGAGGAGCTGAATCTATAGACAGTGATACTTACACAGAATAGAGCGTAAACAGAGCACCACATTAGGAGTGTGTATGATACGTGATTAGAGCAGCTCCAGTTGACGATCTGAAATAACTTGCATGTATTGGATCGAGTGAAGAGGTTGCTAATACATGCTTCATTCAGTTACCTTGCAAGATATTGTTAGCATATTGATGTCATGTGACATCAATTCATTGATGAATGGAAATGTGTGTGAAATTAATAATAATAAATTCCCTATTCATTTATTTTTGGAATGTATTATGCCTTTGGCCTGGGCTTTTCATCTCGGCACCCATGGTACAAAATCGGAATCAGGTTTTATTGCTAATCAGGTTTACACATACAAGGAATTTGCCCTGGTGTATTTTCAGTTCATATAAAAAATTAAAAAAGGGAGCAAAAAAGGTAATACAACCATCAGGGGAGGCATCATTTTCCACAGGAAGTTAAAGTGACAAAGTGTCACAGTAACAAGCAGGGACATCATTGCAGTGTCAGGTTGGAGCGCCACACTGCTGCTCCTCTAGAGAGTCAGGGTATCACCTTTTATCTCCATGTAAGCAAAATAGACACATTTTTATTGTGTATCTGTAGAATATGTCACAACAGAAGTATTTGTAACACTTCCTGTACGCGTCTCAAAGTAAAAGCACTCTAGCCTTACTGTTGACTGAATCCATTTATTTGTCTTAACAAGGTTTTGATTGTTATTGCAGGATCACAAGATACACGGCTATTTACTCTAGTGTCCTGGCATTTAGTTGTGCATATGGCTGTATTGTTATTAAAGGAAAAATAGTACTCATAACAGAAGTCTTACGTAGCAGCTCTGTAGCTAACACTGCACACACACACAGTTTGGTTGCAACAATGAAAACATTTAATAGAAGGACCTGATTTAAACTCTCCTTTTCACTCTAGTTACACAAAGCTTACTTACTGTGTTTACCTTTAACTGTCACCATAACAACCACTGACCAAATCCTAACCTTATCAGTGCCTTATGTTCAATGATTTATGTTAAGCGGCTTGGCTTTTGTTCCCATACGTAAGACAAGTCAACATAATGTGACCGTGTAAGCAGATTTAGGTCCCCACAGCATTAGTAATATCTGGATAACACACAGCACACATATATCATGCACATGCACGCACACGCACACGCACACGCACACGCACACGCACACACACACACACACAAACACTCACACACACACACACACAGAAGAAGAGAGAGAGAGGCTGATGCTGTGTTGACCTGCTGTACCTTCCTTCCTCCCAAGGGTGTGAGCAGAGAAGTGGTCCTCGACTCCCAGCTCCAATTAGGAGAACAGACAGTTGATGAGCTTGAGAGTGAGGAGGTGTGGCCCCCTCACAGATGCAGAAACACTCCAGCAGAATATTAATAACAACTTACATTTCAGCCATGCCCTGAATATCGTACTGCAGCTTTGTTTACGGTAATTCACTGCTGCTGTTGTCTTGGAGGTGAGAAAAATAAAATCTTCAAGACCCTAAAATTATGCAACCTAATTTGAAAATCAAGAAATATCAAAGACACAAAAATAAAGAGAAAGAGGAAGGGGAAAATGTTGCACAGGTTGGACCAAGAGTTCCACTCCAGTGCACTGAAAATATAGCCATGTTTGTAATGAGTCGTAGAATACACAGGATAAGTAATGAGAGTTGTGTTTCATTTGTTAATCTTGCAGTAGTACAGATCACAAATAGCCATGGCTGTGGAATTTCATTCGTCCTTGCTTCCAAACAAATAGTACCCATTATAAGTATGATGGTTTAAAAACAGAAGTAATATCTGATTTGGGTTTTAATTAGTGTCTGGTTTCTTGTGAGATCGAGAACAAATTAGTTTATTTATGGTCATTATTTAGGTTATCACTCACGCTGACTATTGTCTGATGAAAAAAAAACAATTAAGAGTGTTGTAAATTTAATCAGCCGTTATTAGAAGATAAAAACACAAAAACATTTTAAAACCAAAATAATTTATTTTAGATTACTTATCCTTTAATTTGGACTCAGCCAGCCTACATATAGCTGGGTATCATTTCTGGTATGGATGTGCTTTTCAAGGCCAAATTAAATACTCATCCTTTAGGCATAAACAAAGGATCGCAAGGGAAAGGATGCCTCTGGAAAAATATGAAACATGCAGAGTCACTATAACTCCTCGGGTCCCTGGGATTAGGTTGTGTTGGATTTGGAATAGAAGATGAGAGCACAGGTTTGTCAGCATGAGGTTGGCTGTGATATTTATGAGTCCAAGGACATATGAATGGATGAGGAGAGAAAATGTCCAGAGGATTTTCTACAGATGCAGGGGAATTAAATAAAACATGATATTAATATGGTTTTAATGTTTTGAATGTGTGTGCATAAATTATGATTCGATGAAATTCTTGAATGAGTTTTCTCAGAGATAAACTTATGAAAAACTTAAATAATCCTTTATAAAAAAATACCAATAATAATGGTCTGCTTGTAACAGCTGAATTGGAAACATGAGGTAAATTAATATCGTGCATGTGAACCTAAAAAAATCAAACCTTACTTTGGGTCAAAGTCACAAAACCTTTTAAGTATTTTAATCACAATTAGTTGGTGATTCTACACATGTCATTTTGATTTTAATTTAATAGTGAAAGTGCAACTGCAGCTCACTCTCTGCTCTCCATATGTTTAAAATGAGCTTAGATTTTCTTGCACTTGCTGAAATGTGACTCAAAGTCAGTTATGAAAAGAACATCTTTCTTTTATTCTCCTCAATCCTGGAGAAATGAAATGGACAGATGGTTTGGTGGTTTCTGTTTCATCTCTGAATCAAATGATCTCTAATAAAAACACACATCTTTTATGTCACTATAGATATTTAAATCATTTAACTTTATTGCCTTCAGTGTTCACCGTCTGATGATGCTGCCTTTTTAAAATCTTGATGAAATGATTAAGTTCATTAGGAATAATATACTTGAAATTAATACATTTGAAGTATGTGAGCAAGCACACAGCATCATCTTTTATTGATTTATAGGAACAGATATATTTTACCTAAACTTATATGTGCTACTGCTGATGTAATACACAATTGATTACTGTTCTTCTCATATTCACTATTAACACACACAGCATCTTATAATTATTTTGTGTATTAAAGTTTGGTTGTTATTTGTGCAACTTACACAGCTAAACCAAGACATTTGGACGGAAAATACGAAGCATGGCACCGCAAGAAAATTTTATTGTGAAGTTTATAGTGTGTTATACATTTATCCCTTAGATCTATTTGTGCACATTTATAAGCTTCATTATGCTGCTGTTGCTGTTTGAGTGAGTAAATATGGATTTGTGTTACTGCTGTCCACGCTCCTCTCTGTGCATATTTAAAATACAGTGTGATACTGTAATTTGTGTCGTCAGTCGAAAGGCATCATCACAGCTGACAGTCAGGAGAGAGAAATTCTCTGATTCATATCTTTCTCTGTTTTCCTATCAGATGTCAGTAATACAGCCACAGACAAGATGGGCGTCTCTTATTCAGCTGACAAATGAAAATGAGGATATTACCCTCGCTCAGCGACACTACACACTCAATAACAATCACATAGAGCAATAATAATAGAATTTTAAACATTTATTATCAACTTTATAATAGAACAAATCATAATGAACTACTGTTTGAGGTGATAAAATAAGGTCTGGCTTTTGCTTTGGTGGCCCAAAGAACGACTTTGGTTTTCAGGTCATGTTATTTCATTTTATGCTTTCTTCCTACAGAAATTAATCTTTTATAACTGAAGAATTTATGACAGGTTCTTCTGAAACTTTAACAGACGGAGTCATGTGTCTTCCTCCAGGTGTTCCCCATCAGTAGGTAATTCCCAGACAGATATATCCTCCTCCTGTTGTGAAGCAGATGGCTCTAACCAGGACATGCCGCCGCTGTCTCCCTCCTCTTGTCAGCTCACTGATCAGAAATTTATGAACAATAAAAAAAACTCCTCATTTACGATTGTTGGATTAAGGCGATATGTTCTTTTAACTGAACTCTTGAGGCATACAAAGTTTTTTGTCAAGCAAGAAAAGAAAACACTACACACTTTGTTGCTCTGACAGCTATCATACTATTCTCTCCATCTATTATTCCCCAGCCGCCTAATCATCCTGAAGCCTGTATGCTGGGATCATCATGATTCAATTTTTTAGGTCGCCTCTACCTTTGTCAGTTATCCCCCCCCCCACACCCAAACCCTGCCCTGCATCACAGGCCTCTCAAATGGATATTTTTCCCTCCGGGCTCTGCCAACCTGTGGCTTGACAACAGAGGAGCCATTTATCTCCACTGCAGCCTGCTGAGAATAATCTCTGACGTGCGTGTGCATGTGACTTGGTATGTGTCAGAGAGTGTGTGTGTGTGTGTGTGTGTGTGCGCGTAGAGGCAGGAGGACAGTCATAAACAGGACCATGCAGAACCCAGACGCCAGTGGGCCAAAGCTAGCAATAACAGAGCATGGGAAGCTAATGCTCTGTGCGAGGAAGAATCCGATATGATTTAGTAGCAGCGTCAATGAGCTGGGCAAGGACAATGGTTCACTGGAGCTCGGCAGAGAAATGAGGACAGGGCCGAGGAAATGGGCAGAGGCTGTGAGGAATATCAGGGTCGGGGATGAGCTAAAAGAAGGGGAGAGAGATTACTCGAGGTGTAGGCCGGAGGATATGGATTGGGATGGGAATAGGAGATTGAGGGAGATAGGTTTAGGTTTAGAGATGAGGAGGTGGCATGTTGCACCTGTATATGAGAGCATGTTAAAGATAATAGTCCAATTTAAAGGAAAGGATTGTGATAATCTCCAATAATACCATGTTGATGGCTTGGAAAGGGACATTCTCAATGTCGGCTATAATCATTTTAAGTACCTGAAGCTCCACTTTCTACATTTTATCTTCTTAATACAAAAGTAGCTATGCCTAAGCTTGGTTTTATACGAGTAGGCCTACTCTAATGGTGCTAATTGTGAGTTCATACCACACTCTCAGTTTCCACTTGCACCCAGGTGTTAGGACTGATCTCACTTTCCAGTCTTCTGCAGGACTCGGTCGTGGCACCACCCGTAGCGACCCTGCACCTGTGCTGTTGTGCAACTGGACAGGATATTCTGTAGGGTTGGATTCGGGGCATGGCAGAGTTGGTAGTTTTTCACTGAGCTGTACAATATGCACAAGTTGCTCGGACTTGGAGAAGTTTCATAAGTGGACCTGAAGAGGAAGCTCAGCCTGGCTTTGGGTACTTTCCACGTGTGAGTCCAGCTTATGGTCCTGTGAATCACTCCCTCCCAGGCTGTCCAGCCTCCTTGCTCCCGATGGCTTCATCATTTGTTTTTGACCATACGATTTTGGGTCATCTTATTGGTCTCTCTTCCGCCCCCGCTGATCTTGTGGGTTCAGTGCTAAGTGTCTCCTCGTGGCGCTCATGCTCTGTGTACCTGCTGTTGTCTGTGCACCTGCTGCTGGCAAGGCTCCTCCTCCTCCCTCTGTCCATCAGCAATGTTGGAATCAGTAGCACTGTGGTGTTCAACAAACTCGGATTCCTCTTTGTCTGACCTTCTGGTGAGGTGCATGTTTGCCTTCGGTCCACCCCTCTACATTTGGCCTTCCCTTGGTGTATTCTTAGCCGCTATGAGTTACTTCGGATCAGCCGCAGTTGCAGTTACTCGGGATCACTTTGCTCATTAGTCAATCCCATGTTGTCTGTCCTATTTAGTTCGTCTTCCATCCCGCTTCTTGTGGAATTACGGGCTGTCTTTCTCTATTTGTGCTCATGGCTGTTTGGGGTATAGGGGTACAGCAAATGTATTATTTATCTATCTTTCTATCTATCCATCTATCTATCTACATGAGGTCACCATGTACAATCTCTTTTTTATTCTCTCTCTCTCTCTCTCTCTCTCTGTCTCTGTCTCTCTCTCTCTCTCTCTCTCTCTCTCTCACACATACACACACGCACGGACGCACAATCTCTCACTGTGTAATCACAACAAATCAGTGTGTGTAAATGTCAGGGCACTAATGTGCTCCAGTCTCCTCCTGTCTAATTGGACCATGGTAAATATAGCTGCTTGGCATCAGGTTCCTCCACATCCTGCTTTCACACTTCCTCTCATACTTATTTTCAGTTTTTTTCTTTTTCTTCTTTTAATCCTCTGACCTTTAACTCTTTAACTTGAGAAAACATGACCTGTTGTTTGATAAATTCCCTGTGATATCATTTTAAAAATCCGATTTGCGTGATGGTTTCTTTCGCCTGTATGAATTACATTTACTACCATTAGGGCCAACATGCTGCCTTCTTGCCCAGACCAAAATGAAAATGAATTAAAGAAAAAGATTCATTCATCTTTATTATACAGTCACACAGTGAGGCACAGATCAGTTTGCTGCTAAGCTGTCAGGATGACTGCATTTTTTGTGGCATCCTGTGGCAGCTTTAGGCAGTAAACAGCTAAATTGCAAACTATGATACAACTTTGCTCTGTGATTTCAACAACTTTCTTGCTCAATGGGATCATATCTAACATCTTCTCATGACAGGATTGCTGAGATACAGACTCTCAAGATACAGTTTGCATATTAATAATAAGTTTAGCATTTTCCGTCAGTTAACTTTGCAATCATAATGTTCACACAAACCTGAAAACCACTAACCAGGAATTTGAAATCGGCATTTTACAGACAGACCCCCCCCCAATAAGTACATTGTTTAGGTATAAGGTGTATGTATCAGCCAGCTTACTGTAAAGTGGTGTTTCCCCTTTCGAGCTAGATTCTGACCGTGTTTTAATGCAATAAACTTACCATAGCTACAGTAACAACAGCTACCAAGAGGGGGTGGACTTGTAAAGGACAAATGAAAACACACACCATCCAGAATATATGCGCAGGGTAACAAAGTTGCATGTGTGTTTGTGTACGGATGAGAGTGTAAGAAGGTGTGTTGTTGTAACTCGTCAGCTGTGACGGGAGGTTCTTGACGTGCTTAACAAAACACTGTATGTGTTTGTGCCTGCTCGTGTCCCATGCAGGAAGTATTACACCTCAACAGACACAGGGAATCAATCAATCAGGTGGGCGGCTGGATACAGGGGACACACCTTGGATTGGATGGAGGACACGTGAGGGATCACCAGAGAGGCACAGAAAGAGACAAATCTGTGATTTTAGAGTAATATACAACAGAATGGAAATGAACATTAAAGAAATGCATGAACTCATTGGTTTGGACTCCTGCGAGGCAACCACCAGGAGCGACAGGGTGAGTTCATAAGTATTTGAAATGTCTTTAATTCCATCTGAGGTCATTTTACTTTTTTTTCCAGATATTACATGATACAATTCAAGGTGAGAAAAATTGATGTATGCTGGAGGCTCTGTTTAATGTGAAAATACCTGAGCAGGAAACGGTTTCATGTCCTAATATGGTGAAGGATGGGCCCTTGAAAAGAAAATGAAAAAAAGCATCTTCGCATGTCTAACAAAACTATTTTAGACATATCCTCAAAGACACATATTGACAAAGTACAAATTCACGAAACACAAGCAAGTAATAAAGCCTGAGAGACACAAAGAAGAAAGATATCATGTTCTCATAATTGCTAAACTTCATTTGTATTCCTACGGTAGATGTGTTGGTGTGCTGATAAGGCAAAAGGTGCAGCGGGGTTTATTTGTGCAAGATGCATCTGTATTTTTCATTTCTTTTAAATTGGGGATATGTTTTTTCTGTGAGTTGTAAATGGACACTGGGAATGCAAACAGCAGAATCTAACAGACAGTTCCTCTTTAGGATAGTGAATCACTCTCTATTCTAATAAACCCAAGTAACAAAACCAAAACGATATCATCTCTAGTAATATCAGAGCACTTTGTTTAAATGCGTTCATCAGTTTTTAGTGGATTCAGATCCCCGTAGGAGTCGTGGAGAAATTGCTTGTATTACATTTGCAGATTTTATTTGTGTGTAAATAGTATAGACTATTCTCTTTAGGCTGTTATGTACTGAAAGAATGATCAGCCACTGAATAAATATAAAACTTTAATATGAATTTAAACTGCATTCAAACATATAAAGTCAAGATAAGAGAAATGAATATATCACAGTAATAGGTACGTTGATGAGGATTCAAAGATTTAAAGGAGGTCACACTTTCTTTTGCGGATGTAATCATTTATTGTAAAGTTAATACTTGGCCTGGCACGTGGAAACAGGTTTTTTTAACCAGCTGTTGGGAGTTGCATGATAGTCTCTGTGCTTACCTGTGTGTGGTAGATGGTACATGCGAGTGTGTGTCGGTCCGTGTGTCTGTTTCAATTATTTCCCCTCCATCCTGGCTGCCTGTTATTGCGTTGAATTGTATGCACAACCAGCCCCACATCAAAGTGAACTGTGCCCACAAGGACATGTTTAAAAATCAATGCAGTCTTGGATGTGACTAAAAAATGTATATCATTCACTGACGCCTCGCTCTCTTCAGCATACACACCTAAACACACACACAGGCACGCAGAGATTCAATATCAGCTTTTACTTGCTGACAAAAAGCCATGTTAGTCACTGATAGCTGTGTTAGAGGTGGCCGTGGCTGCCTAGTTAGGCTGCTGGGGGATCAAACTAACGCATTGCCCTACATGTTTCATCATTTTCCAAAGGTCGTCACCTGTGATTTATCTCACGGTCGCATAATAGAAACGATCTTCTAAGGGGATGTGTCTCCTCACACATACATTCCCTTTATTTGAGTTTCAATGAGTATTTATATCTTTAATTCATATCATACTGGTGCTTATGACCAAGAACTATAATAATAGTGGTCAGTGACTTTTTTGTTACCATTTTGTACTGAATAATCATTCAAAACCACCATGTGTGCTTATAATTACATATATACACTAAAGCGAAAGGTAGAATTTTTGTTTTTTTTAGTTTTTAGGCCACCAAACCACGTTCGACAACTGCAGGGTTTAACAGAATGTGATTCAGTATGCAGTACACAGCACACTAAACACAGGGTAAATGGAGCACACATGTTTTATTGAAAACACTAAGAGGATAGCTATGATGCAAAAGTTGCAAACCTGAAGGTAAGTTAAGGGGCAGCTTCACTTACCATCCAGAGTCGTCGGGAAGGCCAGCTTGTCCAGTGAGGGGGCTCCAGGTGAGCAGTCCTGAGTGGGGGAGATGCAGGGGCTTCCAGGGGATAGTGTGTCTGAGGGAGCCGACAGAGTGTGACACACTGAGCAGACGATCCTGTGGCTGAAATAACAGCCACAGAATTAATCAAGACTCTTACATGTTTACTCATGACGAATTTGAAACAACGATACACCATTCCATTTTAAAATCCTGACATGAGACCGGGCCAATCAGATTGTCAAGGCGGGCTTTATACGATGATTGACAGATGATCAACGGTAACGTAATCAACCACATCACAAAGTGCCCTTGGGTTGAATTTGTTTTCAACAAACATGCCTGCCGCTGGCGAGCTGAGATGTGTAGATGCTGCCATTGAGTCTGTTTTAGAAGACATCGACAGCGCATTCATTTTGAAAGAGGAACAGAGAACCTGGAGGCGACGCCAAAGCAACACACTTATCCCCATCGCCCCGGTGCTTGGCTGTTCACACCGGACACTGAAGCGACGCTGAACCGCCGGGCAGCGCTAATAATATCACCCGTTGATCGAGTAGCACCGCGCTGCGCCAAGGCTGCCTCGCGGTGCTTCAGCCTCCGGTGTGAAATTTTAACATGGGAGTGGATGGGGGCCAGCTGTTATTTAAGGCTTGGAGCTGTGCTGAAGCGTCCGGTGTTATTAGTAAATAACTCACAATGCGTTGCTTAGCATACGTCACATACTACGTTGCTCTGATTGGTTATAGGTCTATCCAATTGAGCGAAGAGGAATTTTACTTCCTGGTCAGTTGAAACACGCCCCATAATCACAGCCCAATGGAGCGGTCTCAGACTCACATTCTGACTAGAATTGTGAGGCTGACAACGTCAGGCTATGAAAACGACTAAACATAAAGAAGAAAATTTTTTTTTAAAAAAAGTTTTTTTTAATATGTCCATTTGCAATAAGGATTTCTGTTATGTTTTTTATTTTGCTTGACATTAGAGAAGAGCATGTATCTTTTTTTTTTTTAGATCTTACCTATAATCCCTCCAATTCAATGAAAAATAGAATTTTGCTTACAGAGTTGAGGGGAACATGTTTATTCTTTGTGGGATTTCATCTTTTTCAACATTTTGTATAGATTTTTTACATAATTACATAATAATGACAACGTGGTTCCATTCATTTAATGACCATTTTTATCATTATTTTAACCCAAAGCGTAGTTACAAATAATAGATACAAAAACCTGATAGTAACACATAAACTTAGTTTCAGTAGTATTTTTATCGAAAACCTCCTCTATACAACGCAAATGAAAACAGCAAGAATGCTTATATCCTGATCCGCTAGAACCAGATCACTGTAAAATGCTATAAGAGGGAGTTAGTTAGTTTCTAACCAAAAAGAACATAGAGTCACATTATTGTTGTAAAGCTGGTATATTTGGTGGATTACCGAAAGAGCCACTTCAGAAAACACTAATTCTCCGACTGTTTTAGACCCGTATCGAGCCAGAGTGGTTCTCAGCCTTCCCTGATTTGTTTGCAGGTGCACATTTTACCATTGATTTAAGAGTCACGAATCTTATATATTAGGTCTTGGTTTTCCTCATATTGCTTTTGTGATTGTTAAGTGCTTTTGGTTAGGTGCTACAAAGAGGGAGACAACATATAGAGGACAAGCAAAGGGAGGTGTCCGTGGATATACCGATGCACCCTTAGGTTGGATGAAAAACAGAAACGGTGAAAACAAAGTGTATTACCAGGCGTCTTTGCATTTCTTTTTTTATTTTATTATTACTATACCTAATTTACTCAGGGATTGTTTTCCAAGTGCACGCTGTGTTTGCCTCATCTACACGCGCAGCGTCGGCGAATTGCTCCCCACTGGAGCCATCAGGTCATTTTTGTTTCTCTGAATTATCCTCAGGTCTTCTCCAGCATCCATCCTTTCATTAGTGTGTCTGACCTTTAGCCTATCCAACCTTTGTGCCATGAACACAGAGCATCCCTGAAATGCCATGGAGACTATCGGTGCATGTGGCATATGGCCTGCAGCATTTCAACCAGACCACCGCAGCCCTCCAGCAACATCAATTCCTCTCATCTACAGAATACCCATGAGAGGGGGTATACTGCTGCCTGCTTGTTTATTTATGTAAACCTATAATACTTATCATCCACAGCAGTGTGAAGCCTATAACAGCGGAGCCATTAGTTTAACAGCATTACCAGTTGACTGCAGGACGTCAGACGTATATCCATGAATGATTCCAAGCCTGGCAAAACACATTACAGTTACTATAAAACAGCACTTCTTTTGTTATCGCTTCACCGTCTAATTGTTTGCACCGACAGGACTATTGTTTTGACACTGATAAAGCTCTAACTCCATTATCGAATTTCGTTGCTATCCCATATCTAATCAATCCTGTATATTATAAGGCAAGTTGTGCACGATATAGATTGTAGGAACCCTGCAAGTCTCCCCGGTACTAGAGGAGAATAATGCATCACCTGCACAAACTGTATGGATCTGGATCAGAGCACCACTGGATGCCCTTGATTGTTCAGATTAATTTCTCCCTGCCTGTCAAACAGAGCACGCAGAGCTGCACATGCCACAAATTAGTTTCTTATTTACACATCGCCATACACAATGGAATTCTCTGAAGAAAAGAGCCAAGGTCCATACTAGAAAATAAGATATGCCATTGGTCTATTGTGTACGTTTTTAAAAAGGGCATAGATAACTGCTAAAATAAAACATTGTATGCGTATATCTTCCTAAAGAATTACTACATTTTAATGCAGATTGGTGCATATAAATATTAATAAAATTACAGCAATACAGGCAGGCTTTGGCCTTGTGAGGGAACAAGGACGAAATGGAAATTATACCAAAAATTTAAATTGCCTCAGGTTATGACATGGTGACGCTATTTTCCTAGGCAGTTTATAGTTTTATTTGTTACGTACTGATAGTAAATTAAATGCCACTATGGTTTATAGAGGACATCCTTTATTATTGAATGTCAAGCCATTAATAGACCTGTCATCATATTATAAATACAGGCCCAGTCTCTTTAAGATTGCTACTTTGGTAATTATGATTCACCAATCAAAATTGTTAATTTAATGCTCAAATAAATATAGTGATTAATAATATTTTCTTTTTTTGACAAGATGGGAAAAATATGTAAGTAATTTTCCTTTTTTGCACATATACTTAAAACAGTGTGATCTTAAAAAAGAGAATCAGTAATGGAGCCATAGTTCAAACATGGGGAAATACAAATGTGATAAAGAGGGAGCGAGGCTGTAAGAGGCTGAATTGGGCAGAAACACAACAGCTGAGCAGAGACAGATGAGTTGATTGACAGTTTGCCAACTAGTCATATATCAGGACAAACAGGATATAACACGCCATTCTCGCGGAGACAAAGTTATTACTCATACAGAGAAAAAAAAAAGGAGAAGAAGGAATTATGCCAAATTTCTTCTGAGGAATATTACCATCCTGTGTAAATTCAATATGTCTCTGTCGCTCTAAATGACACTGAAGCTCATTAAGTCAAAATGTCAGACTGTCTGAATTCCGAGAGCCGTCGCGCAAGTCTTTGAATCTTTCTACTGGGGTTGAGAAATTCTGCAGTTCGATTTGCTTATTTGACCTCTTCAGGCGACAATCAGCGCTTCTTCAGTTGTGACCATACAATATATATATATATACACTTGTCTCCACTTCCTCCCAATATAACCAGAATTAAAGCCCAAATACCTGGGATACAATCACCGCGATCTTTCACAGTTGAGAACCCTGGATAAAGCATTTAACCCCGTTTTTATATCATCAAATAACTAATTAAAACTGCACTCTTGGGAAAATTAACACTTAAACGTACCTCAGTGCGAAAAGAACTACCAACTATTACAGTGTTTGTCCATGTACCATCTGCTTACATGCAGTTTACAATGTTCATAAAACATGTTGAAAATAATTGAATAGTTACATTTATAAACAATGAAGATTATAAATAGTAAGTTATGCCAAGTATTTTTTATAAGTGAAGTCAAGAAAGACTGTCTTTATTTAATTTTTTATAAAAACAAGTATTTATGTTAAGTGAAGTAAGAAAGACAGTCTTTATTTAATTTTTAATAAAAACAAGTATTAGGATAAGTGAAGTCAAGAAAGACTTACTTTATTTTATAAAAACAAGTATTTATGTTAAGTGAAGTAAGAAAGACAGTCTTTATTTAATTTTTAATAAAAACAAGTATTAGGTTTAGTGAAGTCAAGAAAGACTTACTTTATTTTATTTTAGAAAAACAAGTATTTGTGTTAAGTGAAGTAAGAAAGACAGTCTTTATTTTATTTTTAATAAAAACAAGTATTTAGGTTAAGTAAAGTCAAGAAAGACTGTCTTTATTTTATTTTTAATAAAAACAAGTATTTATGTTAAGTGAAGTAAGAAAGACAGTCTTTATTTTATTTTTAATAAAAACAAGTATTTAGGTTAAGTGAAGTCAAGAAAGACTGTCTTTATTTTATTTTTATAAAAACGTGTATTTTTACAGGAAATAGTTTTTAAGTTGAACTTAAAATGTCAGAAGATAGGTTGTACATTGTTGTTGTGTACATTACTGTTAAAAATGCACTTCTAATAAAGTTAGAGTTGGCAAAACCGGTTGTCATTTTTGCTTTGAGGCGGCGAGGGTGTTGTCGGCAGCTGCTGAATGTAACTAATAAAGTAACTTGTAATCTAACTAAGTTCCTTTTTAAATCAATTAATCTGTAAAGTAACTAAGTTACTTTTAAAATCAAGTAATCTGTAAAGTAACTAAGTAACTTTTTCAAAGTAACTGTGGCAACACTGGTCATGAATTGGTCATGGTTAAGGTTAGGTATAGTGTTTTGGATAGGCTGTCCACGATGAATGGAAGTCAATACAAAGTCCTAGTAAGGATAGCTGCACAGACCTGAGTGTGAGAAAGTATGAATAAAACTCAGGAGAGGAGAAGACAGAAGAGAGGGGAAACAATGCTCGGATGTCTGCGTACTTATGCTGATTGTTGTGATTGTTGTGATCCTTCCACTTCAACAGTTTATTGGAGTTAAATATCTTTTTGATGAACAGTACACGTTGTTCTGTGAAAGCAGCTAATGAGAGGATGCCTGAGATAGTATATCCTCTTTCTGTGCAGGTACTTACACGGAATGTGAATCTGAGCATATCAGTGTGTCTGAGGATGTGTTGTTTGTGTAACAGCAATTAAAATCATTATTTCAGTCCAGCAGCAACTGAGTGGGTTAACTGACATGTGCTATTGGTAATAAGTGTGTGCAGAACAGACAGTATTTGTGTTTGAGACTAAGTGGGAGAGTGATATGATTCCTTTTGCACAATAATGAAGTGGGGTCAGAAGCCATCTGCAGTGTTTGCCTCCCACCTAATTGTGCTTATTTTTTAATGGACTGTACACCATTATTTTTCTGACCCTGGCTTATTACAGCGGCCTCAATTACAAAAAGACAGAGCCAGAAGCATGTCAGCATGTGTGTGTTTGTCAGACTCTGGTGGAACAGTACTGCCAGAAATTGCATTTATTTGAAACTTTAATCAGATAATAATTTTGTACCAGGTTATTAAAGTAAATAAACAAAATTCACTCATAATTTATAGTTTTTGACTATGTTTGTCAATATTCAGATAATACCCGTTTTATATTCTGTATGATGGTAATGGCAGAGTGTTGGTAAATATCTCACTCACTGAATTATTGCTGAAATGTCTCAACAACTATTGTGCGTTTTTTGTTTAGATTGGCCACCTTTAATTGTGTTGCACTGTTCCGCAACAGATGTGCATCAATTTCTGTGAGAAACAGAAGTAGCCATTTCTGTGATTGGCAATGCATTTCAGCCCGTAGTGCCTTGACAGTTCATTTTAGTTTAGCTCAAACATTTGTCAACCCAAGAGCAAATTCTTTTCTTTGAAAGAAAACGCCAATGCAAGAGGCACACAGACGTACAACAGAATGTAGACAGAGTCACAACAGAATTGAGCGATAAGGGATGTTGATTATCCTATGTGATTATAACTGTACCTTATTCAAGAAAAAAAACAATAAAGCAACTGAACACACTAATATACTTGAGGTATACAACTGATACCATGATATTAGGTTACTGTGACAACAGCAAAGAAACTGTACATTTAAAAGAATAGGAATAAGAAAATATTCAGAGCTGTTTGGGAAAGGATGGTAGTGTAATGTTATTTTTTAAATAAGTCATCTTGGTGAAGGAGACAAGGAGCACCAAACATGGATTGATAAGCCCCTACACGTAATGTAGCAAGGAAGTGCTGATACCAAAAAGAGCTACCAATGGCTGGAGAACGCTGGACTGACAGACAGAACCGAGGCGATAATCATGGCCTCACAGGAGCAGGCCCTAGAGCCACAAGAGCCTTAGAGGACAGGGTTTACCACATCAGACAAGACCCATGGTGCAGACTGGGTAAAGATGCCCCTGAGACAGTCCAGGATATTATAGCAGGGTGTACGATGCAAGGTGGAACAGCATATATGGAGAAGCACAACCAAGTAGCTGGAATAGTGTCCAGGTACATCTACACCCAGTATTGATAAGAAGTGCACAAATCCAGATGGGACCAACCACTGAAGGTGGCTGAGAACACCAGGGCTAAGGTCCTGTGGGACTTCAGATTCCAGACTGACAGACAAATACTGGCTAACCAACAGAATGAAGCGCTGATCGGCAAACAGCAGAAGGAGGCACTAATAGTAGATGGGGCAATACCGGCTGACAGCAACATCAGAAAGAAGGAACAGGAAAAGATTGAGAAGTACCAAGGGTTGAAAGAACAGCTGGAGGAAATGATAAAGGTCAAGACTAATGTGATCCCCGTGGCAATAGGAGCACTGAGAGCTGATGATTCCAGGATCAACATCTGAAGCCTCAGTCCAGAACAGCTCAAATACTGTGTGTGTGTACGTATATCAAATTCTTTACAATGCTGCTATACAATGATTGTATTTGTTACCTTGCTGTTTATATCTACACTTGCAGCAACCGCTGCTGCACAGGATGAACGGTGAAAGTGACAAGGAGATGAAAAGAAGCACAGAAGAAATCACAAACAGGAGTCTACACTGATAAGAGACTACACCAACTCGTATCATGTGCTCTTTCATATCACTCCAATGACATATTGATTACTTTTAGCACCTTAGCAGCTCCTCCAGTATAAGCAATTTTTTTTTTTTTATTCTGCAGCAATATTGCTTGCTCTGTTGCACCATGCAAGATCAATCAGTCCTAAGAAAGTAGTCGAATCCATTTCCAATAGACTAATAATATTTCAGACACAGGTTTGCTCTGGGCAGCTTGGCTCAGCCAGCTGAAAGGAAACTAACTCTTTCTTCATGCTTATTGCTATTCATGCTTTCTACTGCCGACCGGCCCTTAATTATTCACATGAATAAATTACCTATAAAGCAGAAAATGGAGTCATGGCGTGCCAGGAGGGAGCAGGCCTGTCAGCTTCAAAGGGCCAAAACCTGCCTGGATCCTGTGGGCTTCACTCCACTTAACTCCAGTCACTAGGTGTATATGTCTAGGCTTTTATAAGCCCGGCTGAAATGTCAGGGGGCAAGGAAGCTCCCAAGTGCGGGGCTCAATATGAATGGAAGTCACATTTAAATCAGCCTGCGTGGCTTTAGTGACCTTCATTGGAATTAAGTCAATAGAGATTAGGGGAGAGGTCAACATCATGGCCAACCCGAGATAGTTTTGAATTTCTCTCATTTAAAAGTTTTGGTGATTAGCAGTATCCCTCACATAACACCCTCTGGATTTGATGGCTGTATTGGCATTATTTTATAATTTTTCATATTAATCTTGAACTTCTTTTTGCCATTTTTTTTGCATTTTATTTATAAATGATGCTTCTATAGGTGATAAACTTGGAGATTGTAGAAACAGTTTTTAATAGCTGTCATACATTAGCACACAATGATTTGCCTCACATTTGTCATAGCAGAGCCGAAACTCTTCAGGGACTCAGGAAGTATGGGTGGGTAAACCAAATGACCGCAGATCCTCCCAAAGTGATTTCTGCTAAGGTGCCTGTTGAGCAATGTGCTTAACCCCCAGCTGCTGGAGTGGAGCCGTCAAGTGGAAGAGGCACAGCCAGATATTACACAGTTTTCTCCCAGGAGTGAGTGTGTGTAACAGTTTCAATGAATGTGAAGCAGGTGGATGCAGAAAAGGGGCGAGCGTGGTCAGTAAACCTTCCCTGGATAGATACATTTAACCACATGAATGATATCATAGTGCGGGATCTTGTTACCGGAGTTGGTCTCCGGTGCCAAAGAGGATGGATTTGTTTGAATTTCAAAGCACCTGCTTCATCAATTTTCTATTCTCTACTTTTGATAAATTAAAGCAACGTTGTGTAACTTTTACTGAGCAGCATCGCCCTCGAGCACAGCTGTGTCTCTGTAGTCCCACTCACCGAACTGAAAAACAACTGATGGTCTCTATCCTCCCGAACCAGAAGAGCTGCTGTTGTAACAAATACAGAAAACTCTGTTTCATTCTTAATATTTTAAATATTTAAGTCTATTTAACTGATTTACAGTTTGGCATCACTTTTGAACGACACCTCGCTCAAGTGTTATATGAAGCTAAAGGCTTTGGCTCTGTACAAAGTAAAAAAAACTAAACATATGATATTTCTTGGCAGGATTGAAGACCTCCTGGTGATATTGTTTGTAACCAACACAACTGTTGATTTAAATTCAATTTGTGTTATGGCTTGAATAAACAAGGCTGTGTTCATTTGGAAGTTTGGAAATAATGTCTATTTTAGCTTTGAGGAGAGCAAGGCGAACAGATTTTATTATGCTTTTACTCTTTACCACCCTGCTACACACAACAGTTGCATGGTGACTGCAGAGTACAAAATATAGACAGAAATGTAGTTCAGTAAAAGACAAATATGTACTCAAGTAATCACATTAACACATTGACTTTTCTACTTGATTAAAAGTAATTAAATACTTGCTGACAGACTGTAGAGAAGTAGAAAGTACAAATATTTGCTGATATATGTAGTGTAGCCCTAAAGTGAAAAGTATCCAAAAAAATAAATCTACTTAAGTAAAGTAGTTAAGTACAGTAATACAGTAAGTATGTAGACAAGATGCTTAAGCTAGCCCTGGGCCTCTGTTAGTCTCTTCATGCAAGCCAAGAACTGAATACAAATCTTATCAACACACATTTTAGTTTTTTGAAAGCCAACACAAAACTCCACCTCACAAAGACCAAAATTAATGATGTCAACTGTTTTACAATAATTCAATCTAATACTCACTTCCGCAGTTCATTCTCCAATTAATCAAATCAGCGTGTAATAATATTTCATAACGCACTTTGAATTTGTCCAGGTCTGCCGTTGAATAATGACTTGTTAGCCTTGGGTCCAGAGTGTGGCCCGAATCTCTGCAGTTTGACAGTAAAAGCTAAATGTGCCTCGCTAATGTCACATAAATGCCACTCCAGACTCCCTCTAGTGCTGTAATTGCCACTCCGACTCTCTGCATACCATGTCAAATGCCACTGACAAGTAAATTACGCAATAACACCACACTAAACTGGAGCTGAAAGCTATTTGCCTTGGGTGCTTGAACAATAGTTACAGTGGTTAGTCATTTTAATTAACATGCTAACATGGGTTAATTAGTAACGCAGAGTACAGCGTGATTCATCTGTGTCCCCCACAAACCTATGAAATATAATCTTTATGCTGTTGTATTTTTTCATAGGGATCCCTCCTCCCTCTGTGTCATGTTCCTGGATAAACCATTCAGCATCACGGGCCTGATTACAATATTTATTACCCGTCAACTTACACAAATCAAAGAATTCAGAGAGAGCAGCGGCGGAAACAGCGACAGCCCGTGCAGGCTAATCTGCCAGCCATGCGGGCCTCCAGGGCAGGGTTTGGTAATGTGATTTAGATGAGTTTCCCACGCTGGTGTGTCACTGCCGTCTCCCCTCAGTGCCTCGGCGACAGTCCCTCATTACACACCGTGCCACCGTTAGCTGTATCGCCAACGAGCGTGACAGTTTTTGACACTGAAACACCCGGTTGGTTCGCCGGCGAAAATGACGCCGAGGTATGAGGGAGGAATAAAGGGAGGGACAGAGTTTACAGTTTTAGAAAATTAGAGAATTGTCTTACCCTAGCCCCTTTCGATTCACACTTTAAACTACACATTGTTGCATTGTAACAAACACCATTGTTTTAATCAGCATACAGTATTAGTGCTGTTGTTGGACTCGAAACCTTGAAATGACTTCACGTGTTCTCTGGAGCTTAAAGCAGAGCTGATTATTTGCTATGAATATTCCAGTGGATAAGGAAGGAAAGAGGACAACAAGCAAACATGGTCAATACGTTTCCTCAAACTCTACTCAGACCACCCAATTTCAGCCTATCAGATGGCGAAGTCCTGATTTAAAACTAGTGTGTGTATGTGTGTGTGTGTGTGTGAAGAACAAAAATTAAGTGAGAAATAAGTTTTTATGCACTCTATTTGAATATATAGTATAAGAATGCATTTTGTAATGTTGCAGCCATCATCCATCCATCGTTTTTTGTGCGCTCATACTGTAGGTGTATGTGAAAAGTATGATTATGGAATTTGTGTTACACTGTCAATGAAAAGGTGGGTGTGTGTTACACATCCATGACCCAAGGTTGGGCTCCAAAGCTTTGGCTAATTGTCAACTGCAAAAGAGAAAAGCAAAAGGAAAATATCCTTCTTCACTTCCTTCTCCTCATCCCCCACTCAATACTGAGGCTGACTGAACACTGCCATGTTCATGTCCAAGGGGAGAGGTTTGAGGCAGAAGCATGAATGACATGTCGCGCAGCCTCTAGTGTTTATCTATGTGTCAGTGTTTACTGGCAAGACTCTATGTGATGTTGTGAACAAAGCACTAAGTGACTTAAAGTCTGTCTTCATTAAGCACTTGGCTACAGGTTTTAAAAATACCGATGTATCCCTTTCAGCTGAATCAAACGAGACTAAACGCAAAGAGTTTTAGAAACTCCCATCTCTCCATCATCAGGAAGAATATCTGGAACATGGAGGACTTTGAGAAGTCAGCACAAGGGCGGATTTCTTCATTCCTCGCCCCTCTGGTGTTCTCATACCCTCGTCTCAATCACAGAGCCTGGTTATCTGCACCAACCAATTATTTGATTAGAAGAAGGAAGGGTTTAAATCGTTTAGGCCACTTCATAATAAGGAGGAGACACCATAGGATCCCAGGGATCCAACAAGTGGGGCTGAACTTCAGTATGAAGGGGTTAGATCTAACTAGACTAGCAGACACACAACTGTATGTCTGGCACACAAACAGAGAGATAGAGGGGGCAGTATCCAACAGTGCACTGCAGGACTCCCATAGAATTCTCTCAAAGGCAATTTAATTTGAAAGAGTGTTTCCATGTAAAACAACTTTTTCAAAACTTGGTTTAAGGGGGACAAATTGTTCTCAGAGTTCATGATAAATTGGAGCATTTAAGAAATCTAAGGTTATAACTTGAATGGAAAATTGAAGACGGGAGACTTTCTTCTAAAATCATTTGACCAACAAGTTTGACATCTCACTGGGTCACCTCAGATTGGCAACACCGCTTCAGCTGTGGGTGTGATGCATCAACTTTCAATAATAAATGTATTTAAAAAAGCACAGTTGGTCTCATCTATGGAACAGAGACTTAACGACTGCCCTTTTAAAGAGCCTGCTCGAAACAGGAATGTGGAATCCTCATTCTTTCTTGCAGTTCTGTATAAAAGGAACCACCAGACCAGTAAGGTAGTCACCGAGCCAAATGGTTGTCTGAGCAAAAGGGAGGGCTAGCACGCTGGGACAGGGCACTGAGGCTGTTGTGTTACGCATCGCGAGTCAGAGAGAAGGGGAAGAACAATTTAATGAGCAATGTTAGAATGTGCCGTACAAAATGGTGTGAGTCAGGGAAATGATTAACACAACTAACTATCAAGGTGAGCAGGGGCAAGGGGTCCAGTGTTCAGATCAGAGTAGTTTCCAGAGGGAGAGCAGGGGGAGGGGCTGGGGAGGTCACTGAGCACAGCGGATTACTGAGAGTTTCAGATGATTCTGAGCAGACAGAGAACAGAGGTTAGGAATCAGGCAGACAGGCGGACATAAAACAAGACTTTCCAAAACAAGCTGAGGGCCACGCTGAATCTGTTAAAGCGTAAATTACATGCGGCAAGTCAAAGTTGTGGCAGAGAAGTGGTGATCAAACCCCTACTTATACAGGTCATGAGAACAGGTGAGGAGGATGATTTGATGATGAGAAGCAGGTATGAAGTTGAGTTGGCAGGAGGAGAATAACCGGCGTAGAGCCACGCCCGGCCAGCAGTACATACTACCAGCAATGTACCTGGTGGAAGTGGATATTCTGTCTTTTCACGGGATGGCAGAGAAGGGGAGAAGCAGTTCAAATCATAATCAAACAGCCTTTTGCACACACCGCCTTCTGACTAAGAACACGGCAGAGGGTCTCTTCCTTGGGATTTTTAAAGAATTTCCCTGTTCATCTTATATATGAAATCATGTTTAGAATTTTGCTAAACTCAACGTGAGATGGTAGTGGTTGGTGTTAAAACCTGCTGTGATACGATTTACCCAGCTCTTCTTTATCAATATAAATAGAATTCTTACGATATCTTAAACCATTATTAGCTAGAGGGTTAAAAGGACAGTTTGAAGCATTATATCTTACACTGGTACCAGCTATATATAAGGGACATTAAGCGTGGATAACGATGCGTTCATTTCAACATCTTTGAAAAATTGATTGACACTCAACTTACACTTCAGAAGCACACACTATTTTAGAGTTTCAGAGTGCTGTGTGCATGTTTACCAACTGTTGTGATCCCATTTTATTCTATAGATTTTAGCCGGATCCAGTACAATAGGGAAAACGTGTTTGACTTGTTATATAAAATGATTATAAAAGTGTGAAATAAAATACAAGTAGTACAATAAAATGAAATAAAATGAGGAAAAAAATCCAGCTGTCAAAAATCTTAAACGGGCCTGACACATCTGCTGAGATCAACAGTTATATAAACTGATCTGTGATGAGTTTGTCTTTTTTCTTCACATACATAACCGAATCAGCAGGACACAGAAACATCCAACAGCTTCTCGGGCTAATAATGTGATGCAAGAGGAAAGCAATGGATTCACACAGGCTATTGATTTCCTACTGAAACAGGTTAGGTTCTCACAGCTGGATGCAGGCATTACAACTGAGAGGAGACTGTGGGAGCACTGATCTACAAAGGAAATGCTGAAAGCCAGGCCCTTAACTAAGTTTACCATGTAGAAATCATATACCGCATATGTCATACGTGCTTATGTAGCTACCCTGTATGCTCTTGTATAAAACCTGGATTTAATGAGTGTTGATTAAAGCCCCTGACAACAATCTGATGACATCCAGAGTGTTTTTTCATTTTTCAATACAATGAATCCAACAGATAAGACTGATACGTGAAATGACTCATTTACTTGAACTAATTATACTTTATACCGTTCTTGGGTCCTGCACATGTAGCCAAAAAACATCCGTAGCAAAATAATAAATACAGCTTACACACACACACACACATTGAGAGACAAAGTAAGAAAGAGATAATGTACCCACAGCTTTCACACTCATTATACATAACACAAAATGCCAGACATCAACCCAAGGGTCTGATACACCCCACAGTGCTTTGTAAGACTCTCATATAATTTGTTTCTACTTATAAGGATCATTTCGAGTTGACAGAGCATGCTTCTCTTTAAACGGGTGTTTAAGGGGGGAAATACTGTTCTTGGAAATCTTGATTCAGTATTCAAGAAATTCAAAGTTATAACATTAATGGAAACAATGTTAATGGGAAGTGTTTCAGTGTCCCAGACCACGCTGTTTGAAACACCTCTAACTAAATCTGGCATCATGCTCCAAATGATGTTAGTCATGACTCACCAGCTCACATTCCACGTCACTTCATAGCCCTGATCAGCCTCTGTTACCTGGGGGCTTATAAATTGAAAATCCTGCTAACTTCTCAATCCTCTGTAAAGTTGTGTTTCCTGTCTGGGTCTCTTATTTAAAAAAAAAAAAAAAAAAAGCCATCATGCAAATGAGGCCCTGCAGTGGTGGGTCATGATTGCCAGTCCATCAAGTCAGAGGTTCTCCAGGAACAATGGTGGAAGCTGGTTCCAACCATTTAGCTTTTATCTGTAGGGGTCTTTAGGGGTGACAGTGCCAGCACATCACAGGGCCAACATACAGACACAAACAACTATTCACCCTCACATTCATACCTACAGTCAATTTAGAGTCTCCAATTTACCTGACTCCAATAGGCATCTCTGTGGACTGTTATGGGAGGCTGTAGAGTCCCTAGAGAAACCCAAACAGACATGGGGAGAACATGCAAACTCCACACAGAGACAAAAGCCGAACTTGGATGTAAACTGGATTCAAACTGGTTGAACTTACCACTGTTCCATCCCTTGTTTGCGGGTCATGTGTTAAAATACCAGAGGATGTATTTGACTCTGCTGTGTCCCGTGGACCTTTGAGGTTAGGTTATGACTACTGGGTATCATGTTTCGGTCTCTGCCTGCTTACATGATGAACAGCAGGGGTGAACCTGTGGAAGTGTCTGACTGATCATTCTGTCTTTAGTGCAACATAAGAAGATCGGTCCAGATGGGCCGTGGTTCTGGCTGACTGACTGTAAAGGGAGGGTCAATGAGGGATGTGACTCCGAGCAGGACTCCGTTAGCTGTTCCACCTCCGCTCAGCAGAGTGCTTAGTTTTCTGCTTAACACTTTACCCCCCTCCCAACACACATGTGGTCCCTTAACGGGGTGCTGCCTGGGTGAAATACCATTAATTGATGTAATGGCCCAGTTACAGAGCTCTACTGTGTTCACAGAACTCTGGTTACTGCTCAGAGTGATGACAAGACCAAATGTGTGGAAACTAAGTGACAACGTTGAGTCTATTTTGTTTTAGGCTGTCGACAAATGAAAAAACAAATGTGTAAAATAAAACATGAAAACACACATCTTGATTCAGTTGTTTTGTTGTTTGTCGAGTAGAAGTAGCATCATGCAAACCTCACAAAGGACTTCAGGATTAATGCCTGGTGAAAACGCGGCCGCCCATGGAAGGCTGAAAAGGCTATCTTTTGATGCAGGCAAATATTGTGCTGGAGTCACTGTCAGAGTATAATGAAATGGGTATTTATGCAACCATGCACACAATTCAAACTGTTGCTAAGCTTGTCGACAGACAGAATCCGCCATCAGTCACCGACTCAGGGCCCGGGGGACGTGCTGGTCTAATGAAATCAGAGGAAAAACAGAGAGTCCTCACAGAATAGAACCCACCAGTGTTAAAATATTTTAATTCAAGTTTTCAACCGTCTTCATTTGCAATTCTTGATGAGCGTCGACAAATATCACAGGAAGCCGTGTTGTTCTGCAGGTCTGTTGAGATCTCTGTGGAGTGTAAAAGTTAATCGAAAGAAAGCTGTGAGGTTTTTTTCTATGTGTGGAGTTTTAGCTTTCATGCCAGACGGAATAGGAAATTAACAAACTGCCAACAGCTCGCACGGACAAGGACGTGTCTTCAACAGTCTCTGGCTTCACACTCCTAGCAACAATACCTTGGGGAAAGCAATCAGCTAATTATCAACCAAAATAACAATACATTCTGCAGCACACACCAACTCTGTAGATAATAAAAGGTAAAATAGTCCTGCTTGACCCCATAATCAACTATGGGGTCAAAGCAGGAATCAAACCCCTGACACGAACAGATCGCCTTCTTTGGCTGTGATTGGTCCGCTAACAACAGCATTTCGGGACGACATCATTTCCGGACCTCAAACTTTCTGTTTCATTCCCTAAATCACAATAAACCTAAATCACAACTACGACTCTATGATTAATGTGACAAGTGTGTTAAGCCAGCGGCGTTGTCCGGCTGACGGTGGCTGGTTAGAGGCATGTGTGTACGGTCACATACGGTTATAACGAACTTTCATAACGTGGCTAGCGGGCTAGCCTCCATGCTAACTGTGGTGGTAAAAGCGCAAAAACCCGCTGACTTTAATCCCACGGCTGTCATGACACTGCTTCTCAAACACCGTCAGGTTAGAAGCAAACACTTGTTAGTAGTTAGTATCGGTTGTCCGTGCTGACTGTGTGTGGAAGCTGGGGGGAAGCTAGCTGCCTGCGTGTAGCTTCAAGCTGCTGCAGCTGTTGAATTAGCAACGCAGTTTGGAAACAAGACCGGGGAACCGCTGCGCTAAGACACGATAACATAAGCATTTTGACCCACTGGGTGTCACTTTATTTCTGCAAAAACTGTCGCGTCATCAACATCCTTTTTCTGTTAATTGTCATCGTTCACTGTGTGTGAGGAGCCGAGGGGACGTAAATAAACTAGCGTGGAATTCTTCTAAATACCTCATGAGGTAGGCTTCTCTAAGCTGGACTTCCGTTGCACCAACTACTGTTCTGGCAGTGAATTGTTTTCAGAACAAAAAGGCTTGTAGAACTATAAATCAAAAAGTATCCGTCCGTCCATCCGTCCGTAACGGACTCGGAGAAGCATATATCGGCCTTAACCCCTGTACAATAAGAGTCATACTTTGCACACACTGACCCACATACAGTTTAAATGTGTTAATGAATACTACTAAGAAGGTATAAAAATGTTTCATTTGTAACTTATCATGCCGAAGCATCAGTCAAACTTGACTTGAGTACCTTGGTTTTAATAACTTGTCAGATTATTATAGGATAACTCCTCAGAGGTTACCCTACCCGCTGATTCTCCATTGGCAGCAGTGGCATTTACTCCGGTGAAATGTTTAATTTGATTCCCGATGGTCTGGTACTCTCTATTCAGTGATCGCAGGAAAAATGACACATTAAAAGTTGGAATCTCTGCCTGCTTCAGTGCGACCCACTGCTCCTTATCATTCATATTTTATGAAGTTGTAATAAAAACAGAGTTCTTCTCTGGGAAAATCATCCCACCATGCTGTGTGTGATATGAAAGAGTAGTATTGCACTACCCCTGCATGGATAACCACTAGAATAGTAATGGCTTTATCTTTATTAAGATGAGGGTAAGTGCCTTATTCAAGTGATTCATGTCCCGATCTCTTAACAGTCACAGACTAAAAGGATATCTGTTTTAGCCTCCACGAAGACTGGCAGACTTCAACTGAACCTGACGACAGTCAAGCACAATACCACATATTCCTTGGGAACAAAAACAAAGAAATTGGCCTTTTACATAAAGCAACAGCAGGAGAAGATCAGCCCTGTTTGAAGTTTATAAAAGTGAAACATGAGTGAACATCATGGACTGATACTAGAAGGATCCTGCCGGCCCCTGGGCCTGTGTATGAAGTTGCATCCTGCGTGTAAAATGTAAGTATTTCTTGTTTGGAAGCCACAGAGCACCGTTAAAGAAACAAAATGCCTACAAAGAGATGCTTAACAACCTCAAAACAACTGCAAAAAGACAGCAAAATTATGCAATTTGGGTCTCATTCGTTCTCTGGGGCCCTATAAACAAGAGTTTAGGGTCCATTTCTCAGAATTCATGCACCCTGGATATGGTTAGCTTGTTTTCCTCCAGGCAGTATTATGCATAGTTAAACAAAGCAGAGGCATGAACCTTTTTCTGTCACAGAGGTCGATAGACACAGAATTCCTCATGTCTAAATTTAAGCAGCTCTGGCAGTTTTAGAATAAAAAATGTGTAGTTTGAGTCTTCTGACCTGCCAGGGGGAAAGTGACACAGCCACCCACCAAAATCTAAATTAAACAGCGTTTGGCAGGAGAATAGGACAATTGTATAACTTAATAATAAGCACAAACTATACATTTAATGTCATTGTTGGAATTTGTTCATGATATATTGTGTTGAAAACTGGCAGATCAAGTTACCAGGTCAGAAAGTTCTGAAACTCTGCAGAGGTGCAGAGAGAGAGAGACCATCAGATCAACATCTATTTAACACATTTCCGCAGATAGCAAGACACTTCAAGCACTCTGACAGGGCTGACACGAGTCCTCTTGATAATAAGGATGGGGGCATACACACTGTCGGCAGGATGTTCCATGGTTGGAAAGTTTATTTCCTCTCCACACTGCTGTCAGCAACAGCCATCTATATTTAATATTTCCATTTGCCTTCAGCTTGCCCTGTTGGCCTGGACTCGACTGACACTGTAGAACACTCAATCTGTAGATAACTGGAAAATCTCAATGACCAGTGTACAGAGTTGCTTGAGTTAAAAGTTAATGAAGTTAGGAAGCAACATACGTCATACAGTTTTACAGGCAAACTGGATAAAATTTGACTTTCTTAAAAGCTACAGAGAAATTAAACGTTTTCCTGAAAGGTGGCTACACGATTTTACCTCAAACACATCTGACGTGTGCCTCCAACGACCTCCTGGGATATGAACTGGATGTCAGAAAGAATATTAATAATATAATATAATATAATTAATTATATTAATATTAAAATATGAATATAAAGAATAGTCAGTGACAGTATTAAGTTAACGCAAAGCTGCAAAAAAAACATTTCCAGCCTTGAACCCAAGATGAACTCCAAACAAATATTGCTGCATGTTTGCTGAATTTTATAAAGGCGATTCTTTGCTAATAAGTTTGCTGAATTAGATTAATTTGTAATGATATGTCAGTGCCTTTTGTTTAAAGCTTATTTTTAGTTCCAAATTGGCCAAAAAGAAAGTAAACAGAAATAAAGGCATCATGATTTACTATTCAGTGTCTAGCGACTATGTTCCACGTACTTTTCAAGAATGCATAAGCATTTTCACTGCAAAAGATTGATGGTCAAATTTTCCTCGACCACCTCAGCAAGTGGTTTGACTGATCGAATGACATTTTTAAAAAGATTTCAGAGTTCAAATATTGAGGCAGAAATGTCTCATGAAAGCTGACAGGATGGATGGCACAGTGGAACAGAGGTTAGCAAATGTGCCTATTGGAAAGGTGGTTCCTGATTCAAACTCTAGCGTGGCAGATCTGGACTCTGGTGATAATGAGAGTGTGATGGTTGTGTGACTCTGTATGTTGGCCCTGAGATACACGGGCAGACTAGAGTGTACCCCCTCTCTCATCCTATGTCAGCCGGGATGTCTCCAGCTCCCTCTATCTAATCAGAGGATAAGCGATAAAAGATAATGGTTGGATGGCAGTTGACGTCTCAAAGTTAATACGTTCCAGTGGTCAGCATAGTTGCAAATTTCACCATTTTCTCCCTTTAAGAAAGAAAAACTGACCAATCCTAATTAAGAATTTCAAGAAGACATTGTGTTCTGGAAGAGCTTGACACACGCGTAGCTGCTGCCAGCATATTTTTACTCTGTTCTGTTTTAGATCATATTGAGTTTCATTGTGCTGTGAGCTGAGAGTTTTCATCTGTGCATGTACAGTATTAGGTCAGGCTCCGCTCACTGTGAATCTTCTGACTCTCACAGAAATGTCTGCATGAATAATACTCCACTTAAAACCATGCCACTTCTTAAGCAGAGACGTCATTCAACTTCCTCTGTACAGTAGGTCTGCTGACGTCAACGAGACAAAGAATGATATGTATGGAAAGAAAACATTTGCAAATGAAGAAAATTAACCTCAACATTACATGAATTTTGGTTAATTGTCTGAAACGCAGCAACAAGAAGTATGAACATGGTTTATTTAATGAACAATGGTGTGTCCATTCACACACATGGAGGCTGTGCAGAAGATGTGAGTACAGATGGGAGATTTAAGAGAGGACACATATGAGAGAAGCCTGTTAATGATACAGCAGGGTGATTGCGGTTTGTTTTAGGAGGCTGTTTCTGGTGCGTCCCCAGGGTGCACTGCCACGCTGTGTTGTTATCTAGGCTCAGCGAGAACAGGAAACAGGAACAGCTGTTGTCGCTGCTCTCCTTTTGGTCCAGACCAAGCTGTCCCCATTCTATCCATCCATCTATCTTGTGATTTCGTGTCTGAGCACTGGATGTGTTTCTCTGCCGCCGTCTCCTCCTGACATCTCCACTAACACATGCAAGCGTGCACGTGTTAACACTGTGTGTTTCACAGGTAGGTGATGCAACATAATAAGTACTTAAGAGACTTATTATGTTGCATCATTTATGCTCATGTCATTCTAATCTACACACACACACACCCACACACACACACACACGGGTATAGGTGACCTTGTTTGCTTCCTTTAGTTTAAAGCCGACATTCATCTTGTTCAGGCTGCAGAAGCAATGAGGGCATGGTATACACAAGGTTTCAGAATAAACTTTGACAAGTTTTTCGTCACGTGAAAGTTTTGTTTGTCCAAAAAGAAAAACTACATGTATCATGTTCGATAGTTTTGTCTTCCTCTGCTAATTCTATCCTGTTCTATCTATGTCGCTGAGTCACGTGAATTGGCCCAGTGGTCTGACTGATGTGTTAATATGGACAGGGAGCTGTGCTGCGCTCTGTATTCTGTCTTCAGACACAGTGATGACTCCTCAGTTCGCTGCCAGTGCTCAGGCCTGTGGGACGGTATTGTCCAGATGCTTCTCTCCCAAAGCAGGAGGTTTCCCTGCCTGAGGGAACTCACTGCTCTAATTCTCAAATCGCTGTACATGTGCCGATATGTGTGAGTGCACGGCGGCGTGCCCGTCGCAGCAGCACTGTCTACTACAAATTAAGAACGTTATATGTTTGCCTTTGTATTTTGTGCAGTATTTAAATCAGGCAAATTAAATTAAACCACTTGTAAACTCAATACTAGGGCTGCGTTTGTCCCTATTTTATACTAGTGCTGATACAGTGGTGATACCAAAAGTTATGCCTCAGTTTGAGAAATAAATTATGCTTTTATATGAAAAAACATGTTTTTCTTTCATTTATTAAGTCCAAACTTTTTAGATATTAGTTTTATTCTTAGCATAAGTAACCAGACTCAAACAAAAAAGGAAAAAACTTGAAAAGGTGATGTTAAACTATACGATCCCTGAAGAAGGAAACAAATTAGATTGTGATGATTTCCCAGCACTTATGTATTAAACACATTTCAGTCCCTACTATCAGGTTCAATACTCTGCTTGACAAAAGGCATTCATTTTAATAGAGGTTATAGACTTAAACTAGTTTTAATAGATTTTTTTTGGTGTTTGCATTAACATTCATGCTCTGTTGTTAGATTTTCTCAAATAGGTTTTACAAAGTTTGCAGAGCTTTATATTAGGCGAATCTCATTTTTCAATAGAAAGCAGACACTAATTTAGTAAACCTGTAAAAGACCCTTAGGATGACCATATGTTATCTGAGACATAGCAGCTATTGTATGTTCATTATGCTCCATAATGTCCTTTATTTTATCTCTCTACCTCTTTTGGATTCTGTTTCCCTCCGTCTCTCTGTCTGTTGCCTTCACTGACCAGAGCCCCATGGTGGTTTTTAACATTATTGAAGCAGTTGTCCAGCCTTTAATCTGTGACTTGGGGCTGTCATTATCCATCAGAGGAGACACTCTGTCCCTTCCAATTTCCTCCCTTTGTCCATCTCTCCGACTTGCACCACCCAGGCTTTGAATTCTCCCTCTGCCTCGGCTTGATTCATTAATATTTAACGTGCCGACCAGTGATTTACACACACAATCTGCCACTCCCCATCACTTCTACACCTTGACACACAGAGGTTGACATTCCTCTTTGTCCTAATCTGCTTTCATGTCCTTTATTCCTCTCCTCTGCCTCTCCTCTTGTCTTCTGTCCCTGCGTCTCCTGTCACCTGTCATCTCCTCGCACATCCTGCATCCCTGCATGTCCCTAAAACAATCCCAGCATTATTTGCTGAAGGGCAAAGTGTCTGCAAGTTATACGACTAAAATGTTGGGCTTGATGGTTCATGCTTTGACCTTGGGAAAAAAAAGCTTGACAAAATTAATTCCCAACTCAAGGTCCAACTCACACTTTCTACGTGTAACTTTCAACTATTTCCCATGGTGTTCTTCAGTAGTTGATCAGTTTTCATGGAGATGGTTTAGTTATATACAGAGGTGTAAAGTAACGAATTACATTTACTCAAGTTACTGTAATTGAGTAGTTTTTTTGTGTACTTTGTGATTTTTTTAGTACTTTTTTGAATGGGTAATTTTACTTTTACTTAAGTAGATTTTGACAGAAGTATTGTACTTCGCTACATTGGAAATTACATCCGTTACTGAGTAAAAAAAAAACATAGTTCAAGGCGCAAGGCAATTTTCACTGCAGTGGTAGATGCTGCATAGAGTGGGTGACGTTCCCTCACGTGCACGTTCAACATATGAAAACTGATCGTAAAGTTCACTGTTCGCGAAAAATATGCGCGACATGCACAACACTGCACAGGGAGCCACTGCAGAGCGGCTACAGAGGCGCCTGTGGCTGAAGAGCTGCTGGTTGCCGACCCCTGGCTCCGGCGAAAGAACGATTTGTTTACTGCTCCGCCGTTAAAGACATGCAGACGTCAAAACATTAGTTCGGGAATGAGAATGACTGCGTTACACAGGGCCGGCCCTAGCACATTTGCCGCTCTATGCAAGCTTCACTCCTGGTGCCCCCCCCCGAAAAAAATATTATATATTTTTTTTCAAACAATTTCCCATGAAAACGGAATTGCAAGTTTCAGACGGTATTTTGCCCTGTAAGACTGCATTTATTTTCAAATAAACACAACAATGATCTCAAGACAGCGTCTCTCCTCAGGAGAAGGCAAACATTCTGTAATGTTTTATCTAGACCTCAGATAATATGAACTTGTTCACCGTTCAAATTCATTATTTGTCATTAAGTTGCGTTCAGTTCAACATTCTCATAAAAATGAACATGTTCAATGAACGTGTTCTTTTGAACTCGTTCATGCACAACACTGCCTGAAACTCAACACTGGCCTACC
The DNA here is from genome assembly GCF_949316205.1 of Platichthys flesus. Lineage (NCBI taxonomy): Eukaryota > Metazoa > Chordata > Actinopteri > Pleuronectiformes > Pleuronectidae > Platichthys > Platichthys flesus. The sequence goes on along the minus strand of NC_084945.1, from coordinate 18,658,153 downwards.
TGCCTCGGCCGCCTGCAAGCAACTCTTCAGCTGTGCTGCTGTTCACTGCAAAGCGAGCCCGGATGAGCTCAACTCACCTTGAAAATCAGCTGCTGCTCAAACTCAACAAGAAGTTTGTAAACTAGTGCTCGAAAGGTGGACCAAAGTTGAAATATACACTGGGACAGCGGCATTTATACTTTTTATTTTAGCTGTCATGTGGTTCATATCTTGACATGTCACTTATATTTGTAAAGATTCTCCTTTAATTGAAAATAACTGTTTTTGGATTGGATTTATGAAACCTTGTCCTTTTTTGCACTGTATAGGAGTTCCCCCATCAAGTTGTTGGAAGTAACTAAGTAACTTTTACTTAAAGTACATTTTAAATTAACTACTTTTTACTTTTACTTGAGTAGATTTTTAGATGGGTACTTTTACTTGTACTTAAGTAAAATTTCATCAAAGTAAGTACTTTTACTTGAGTACAATATTTCAGTACTTTTTACACCTCTGGTTATATATTTATTATATTGTCTTGTACTACAGTAAAAATGCAATTACTCTATGTGAAAAAGTGATTATGTCTACTGTGCGGTTCAGCTTGTTAAGTGGGTTGTTTATCACACGGTTGGTGATTCATCACCCACTTGTTGAAACCTCCCTACATTGAAGCACATATAGTTGCTGTTGATTGTTTATCAGGTCTTGCATGGCACCTGCTTACACATAATAAACGGATGAATAAAGTGTAATAACAAAACAAAAAAAAAGCTCTGTGTACGTAAATAAATTAATTCATCAGTTTGCTATGCAGAAATAAACAGTAACAGATTTATGATGAGTGCTTGTAGTTGTGTGCCCTAATAAAACAGACGAAAGTATGGGAAGGTCTAGGAAAGTTATTCCCAATGTATTGCTTATTCTATTTAATAATATCTTTTGAACCAGGGACAACACGGTTTTACAGACCAATGACTTTGCCTTAAACTATTTTTATGTTCTCCAAACACAAATATTTCTTAAATATTTTAGAGATATAATTCTCTGTATTATCAATGAGAATTTTCAATGCAACAATGCAGACCTGAGAAATAAAGCCGGATCAGAATTTTTTAGGCCAATGCCATAATCAATATTTATATTGAGGCTCAAAATGTTACTGTTTTAACCATCAAATGTGTTATAAATAACTAAAGAAAAAATTACAACAAAATATAAAGATCTTAAATTGAGGAAGAATATATTTTTTTGTTAATATAAATTAAATCTCTTCCGCATTGTTCAATGTAAAATAAAAAAAATTATATTGTGCATATCAGCAAATGGTACCGACATGTTTGTGAAAGGCTCATACCGGCTGAATTTATCAGCAAACAAATAATCGTACTCTACTTGAAAAAGTGAAGGTTGGTACATCTACCAAAGTTTCCTGATGTAAAGCGGTGAACAAAATCGTAGAGCATGGCCAGAAAGAAAAAAAAGTGAGAGTAAGAGAAAAGACAAACTAGAGCGACACAGAAAGATAGAGGTATAAACAGGGAAGTGGAAGATTCTGTGGCAATGGAAAGAGCTATGGGATAGTGGCTGGAAAACAAGGGCTAATCAGTTTTCTTGGTCTTCAGGCCTGGTCTGTTGTTTGGTCTGCTAGTCACAGGCAGGACATTTACACTTTGTGTCTCACATAAATCATGTCACATGGCTGAACGAACAGGCTGTGCCAACATTTTAGCTCCAATGAAACCCTGCTCATCCGTTCAGCCCGTCCTGCTTTCACACACACGCTCAGGGTGTGGTTAGACAGTATCTGCGCACACATTCCACGCACGGCCATGCAGACATACAGTGTGCTCGCCCTGGATCGTGGTTTGACGTAGATACGAGCACAGGGACAGGTGAATGGACTCATGGACACACACACACGTCTCAGTGTGGAGGTGTTCTGTCCGATATGCTCTGCAGCTGCTTTACCAAGTCTGTCAGAATCTCTCTTTCTTTTCTGTCTTTCTCTAACTCTCTCTCCATATCCTTCCCTCCATCCATAGAGCGTCCATCTCTCTTTATCTCAGGTAAACTGCTCCACAAGGTTTATTTCATTATTGGGAGAGGGAAGAGTGACACTGAAATTATATATTTTCTGTCAGGTTGTGTTTGTTGAACGGGGGGGGCAGACAAACAAATGCCACAGTCACACTCTCCTGGCTCCTGCGTTCTTCCCCACCATGCTGGGTAGATTATATCTGGCACGTGTTCCGAGTGCTGGAGCTCTCTCTTTTTGATGCCTGTACAAACACGGTGGGCGAGACAACCGTCTCCAAATGCTTTGATGCAATTAGCCAACAGTGTATGAAGCAGAAACCTTTGTAGCTTTTTACACACAGCGTGAAAACAGTGTCAACAGGAAAAGGAACGCTGAGATCAGTCGACAGGAGCCGAGTCTCTGTCTTCATGCCACCCCGTCTCCTGGGTGTCTGTCACAGGCTGAGACTGAATCAAACACTACATCCAGACGGAGGAGGGATGAGGGATGAGGGAGGCTCTGATGGGAGTCATGTTGCCCTGTGGTCTGTGGCTCGTGACAGGCGTAATCAGACAAAGGGAGTGCTTGGATTTTGGTCGGAACCTTTAAAAAATGCTCTATTGAATACACAGAAAAGGTCAGCCAGTGACAGGCAGATTGAAGCATAAAGGGAGCCAGCACCAGAGTACTGCTGTTTTTAAGCGAGTATGCTTTCATGAACCAACAACGATAAGATTTAGCTGATTATTCTCTCTGAAGGGCAGCAGTATATTCTTCTTTGTAGAATGTAACAGGGCACTAAAAGGAAATAGGGCTGGGTGGTATCACGATATTTCAAACTTTTACCTAGATTGAATGATTTTTTATGATTTATGCCCCCCCTGTGAATTATTCAGCGCCTGTCAACAAGTGGCTCTGCTCCTCTGCTCTGATCACTGAACTGTTCTTTACAAAAACCTGCTGAATCCATATTTATGTTCCTGGATAAACAGGCCGTTGTTTCTTCTTTCACAATGATGTTAAAACAACATCAATATCTGCGGGAAAACTTCTCTCCTGTCTGTGTGTGTGTTTGTGTGTGTCTGTCTGCTTATCTCTGTTGGATTTGACACAAACAGACCATCACATGTTTTTAGTTATTAATCCATGATGTCAGGACATGAACCACATGAATCTGATGTCCTGGCTCTGAATATCTGGTCTCCAGTTGTGTGCAGCAGTTGGTGTGCGCAACTTTAAAAAAAAAATGTTTTGCATTCCAAGCATTGGGTAATTGTTCATCTGTTAGAATCATCTCGACGAATCAATGCTCCTTAAAGGGATAGTTATGTACTCACCACTATGCCGTTCGAGGGGTGGGGAAAGTGTTTGAGTCCACAAAACCCTTTTTGACATTCAGGGGTAAACACCATTGCAGCCAAATACAATACAAGTGAAGAAACCGGGGACCCTTTCTTTAAACGACAAAAACAACGTAAAAAACTGCATCCATATTTTTTCGTGAAGCGGCCCCTTTAAACTGACCAAGACCAAGAGAAGGTAAAATAACATAAACCCACATAAAGTTATGTTGCTCCCTGACCAGTTGATCTCTGTCCCAGAGGATGGCTGTATAGCTGACTGAATGTTGTTACATAAATTGGACTCAGCCGGGCACCACTGGGACTTCCCTCACTCGGCTAATTCTCCAGCAATAAACAGACCAATGCCAGCGGCGACACTGTAGAGATGAACAGAGAAGGAGGAAGTGAAAGGAGGCAGCGTTTGAGGAAGAAGAAGAAGAAGAAAGGCAAGTTCTAGAAGATGAAGAGAGAGCATGGTGACGCAGACTGAAAGAGGGAATAAAAAAGGAGTGAAAGTCAGGCAGGAGGAGAGGGAGGCAAATGAGGGAAGAAAATGAGAGGGAAAAAATAGAGTGAGCGAGAGGGAGAGTGAACAAAAGTAAGAGGGAGGGTGGAAAACAGCGGGGCAAGTGTTTGGCGAGCTAATTCCCAGATATCGACACTGCTTTGATTAGTAACTGGAGGGAACCTTTTAATGAGAGGCATTCTTTAATCAAACCCCAACGTAACACAGCCCACCAAGCTGTTTCTTGTACAGTGGGGGTGAGCGATTTCTCCCCTCAGACTTCTCCCCAGTCAACCGATGACGACCTTGCCGCTCTTCCTCAAACTGACACAGTAATCAAGTACATTCAGACATTCAAGGAATTTAACGTCTTTCTTTTTTTTTTGCTGCAGTTTAAAACCTCCTCTGTGGGTGGCTTAAGGAGCTGTGTATTTATGCTGTGCTTGGCCCTATAACATTACATGGCATTATACAGTAGGACTGTTCCCGATGCCTGGTCGGTGATTATGTCTGCAGTGTGTGCTAGAATCTCCAGGGGAAAAAGCGTTCCACTTCAACAGTGGTAGTATGGCTTGTTGTTGTTGGAGAGTAGGGGACCAGGCTGTACCAGAGAGGGAGAATACACCACAATACAATAATGGGAAGGAGGGAGAGAATAACACAATTGAGGGGAAAAAAAGAAGCTAGACCTTTAGGGACAACCGGTTTGAGGTGCGTGAAGTGCACCATACTATAGGCAGAAATGTGTACCACTGGTCTAGCTTGCAAGCGTTTGTCTCGGCGGACTCGGGGGCACTCATTAGGAAGCGGGGACAGCATCTTAGAGCCCCTCCCTTCCCAAAAGATAGAGAGCAACTAATTAGAGGTCTGTCCTCCTCCCTGTCACATGCACATCCCCTCTGGAGCACCACAGCAGACCACTCACTGGTATAGCTGAGCTTGCAATGTGGCAGGGTTTACAAGTGGAGAGAGGGAGGAGGCAAATACAGATTTTGAAAAAACGGAAGACGCAATTCAGTGTATGGAGGAAAAACAACAATGGTGATTAAACGCTAACTTATTAGGAGTACATTTTTAATGATTCATATTAATGCTTTGAAATATTTTTTTGCAACAGTTTAGCTATTTATGGTTAATTCAGTTAAAGCTGCAGTAGTTGTTTTAGTCTAAATAGTAGGCCAAATAACTATGTGTATTATGAGAGGTGGCTCTCTTCTCAATCATCAACACCTTTACTGTTTTCATTAAATGAACGAAAGTTTGCATCTAGCTGAACAAAGTTGAGTATTTAGCTTTAAAGAGCAACATGCTTTTGTTGGTGGAGACTACATCAGAGCTACAAGGAGAGTAAATGTTGCACATATATCCAACCAATTAAATGGCAATGGTTTTGATTATTCTGTGCACATTAAAACAGTTGATCTAATAATTATTCCATGTTATACGTAGAGCAGTCAAAATAATGGGATGTCAAAGCATCAGCTCCAAATGAAGCAAATAGTCTGCTTGGAGGCATTTGGTATTATAGTTGTATTGAGCTATGAGAGAGATGATAAAGTAAATAAGATAGGTTGTGAACACCTGAAAACCTCACCTGACCATCACATTGATGACATTTTTTTTATATCCATGAACGTTCCACAACCTTATCCACATTTTTCATTATTGCAATAATAATAATAATTAAAAAACTTAATTTGAATAGCACTTATCTAAACAAGGTTACAAAGTGCTTCACACAAAAGTTCTTGGCAAAATTAAGAATGGATTGTAATAAAAGACAAGCTCATTTTGTTACGGACAGTCTCTAATACATGAGCACAGCCGTGACAGGTTCGTGAATAAATAAAGACACCAAACTAAAATCCCATTAGTATCACTTTTGTGTTTTTTTTTCCTTCCTGGATGATGTGTCCCATGGTGACAGCAAAACAAAAGGGAAACAATCTGTGTGAGTATAATCCCTCTCCAAGGCACACTCTTACTAATGTGCACTGTGCAGAGACACATTTACAGGGAAGTAAAGAAGCTTGTGTTAGCAGCTGGATTGTTAGCAGTTGTTTTGGGGGGAGACAATTATATCTGCATCTTCCTGCTTCCTAAAGTCATTATAGAGGGAAAATCCTCAACTTTTGATCTTTATTTGTTCATCTCTTGATATAATCAAAAAAATTACCTATAACTTGTATAATTATACAAATTCAATGAAATATGAATACATTTTGAAAACAAAAAGTACTTGAGTTTGTTTCAAAGACAGATCATGAAGCAGCACGGCTGATTAATCGAGTTTGTTGCTTCATTAAAACGCCATTTATTTTCTTAATCTCATAAAAAAGCTATATCAGGGTCATACGGACTGATAGACAGAAGAAAGCTTCACTTTCTGTAAATTCACCTCTTTCCTTTACTCTTTCTTCCCTCCTTGATCCACCTAGTTTCATCTGGAACATCTGTTTTTCTTCTAAACATTGAACCAACAAGGTAAGAAGACGGATTGATTCTGCTTTGAAATTTGGGTCAATACAGTGGCTCTGTGTTAGGATATTTGATTGGGTCTCAATGCACTCGCCTCTCTATCGCTTCGATTCCAAAAAATGACTTTGCTCGAGGGAGGGTTGTGTGTGTGTGTGTATCTGTGTGTGTGTGTGTGTTGGGGTGAGTCGTAGTTCTACTGCTGTTTTCATTGATTGTGACACTAAACCACACATTTAGCACAGCACATTTTACACGTCTTCCTCTCCCTCCCCGATGCCAATGAATCAAAAGCTGCGGCGGGTAGAAAGCAGTGCTCGTTAGCGGGGCTTTCCAGGGAACCTCTCCCTCAAACATCTGACAGCCTCGCTCTGATCGATAGCTGTCTTTCTGCGCTGTGTCTGCCTTTGCTGAGGCTTGTGACTAAGCTAAGCGTTGCAGTGCTTCACCATAGATGGACTGAATTACTCGAGCCGCAGGGATTCTAGATTTTGAGCAACGACTGAAACCGTCTGATATGTTCATTTATATATTTCTTTAAGGAGAATGAGCTGTCAGCTCCTCTTAGTACTTCTGACAAGACGTTTTATAAGTTGAGAACCACACAGTGGGGGAGACATCAAGTGCATTGAGAAAAGTATTAGGACTGAGACAAATGTTTTGTTTTATTGGCTCTACTGACTCCAGAGCACTGTTTACAATGAATCAATCAGGCAGAGAGAGCTCAACGCACTGCAACTTAAGGAAACACACGGAAATATTTCCATCAGTTTGACAGCACATGTTCTACAACAACACACATGGCAGCCTAGACAAATGAACCGCAAATGAACACCACACAATACAGAAAGTAGTACAGTATCACTTCAGTGAAAACAACTTTGTTACCTCCCTCTGACAAGGAGGTTGTATTTCCACCCCTCTCCCTGTGCTTGTTGGTTTGTTTGACGTGGTTGATGGTGGATAAGAACAATTTACAGTAGAAGTCAGAGTGAGCCGACTGCATGAATCACTGAGATTGAACTGTATAGTTTGTCTCTCCACAGAGTTTGGTTACCTCAAGGTCATTCACAAAAGAAGAGGCCCACACTTTGTCTAAGGCATCATTCAATGTCTGGCCAAGAGGCAGAACGAGGGATGTCTTCCTTTTTATTTTCTCATGACCTCTCCTGTTGGTTCTGGTCCCCACAGACAATCACATCTCCAACTCAGACATAATGGCCTTTTTTTGTTGCTTCTTTTCAGTATTTTTTCCGTTACTTTAGCGTTAGATACACAGTAATACCATTGTAGTTATATCATGCTTATATGCTCAACTCTGTCCAAAATTACTAGAGTATATGTATATATATATATATTAGGGCTGGGCAAGTTAACGCGTTATAATCGCGTTAACTCATCAATTATTTAACGCCGACAATTATGTTATCGCGCATTAACGCAGGTTTGATTATTTATTGTATTATTTTGAAAGTCTGTTGCTGACTGCTGCGAAACCGGAAAAGAAAATAATTGGCGGATAAACAAGCATGGATAAGGGTACGGATCTTTTACATGGCCATTTTCATTTTAAAGTTCTTCCAGGCGGCGGAGTCGACAGAACCAAAGTTATTTGTAACCACTGCCAAGTTGAATTTTCTTATCACCGGAGTACTTCCAGTCTAAAATATCACCTAAATGCAAAACACACTGTTGATACTAGTAAATCATTCAACGAAACAGAGAGTGGAGCAAGGCTTCGGCAGACTACGTTAGATGCAGGGAGGAGTATAGATAAACAACGGCAAGAGAAGCTAACAAATGCTATAGCGAAGTGGATAGCTACAGACTGCAGGCCAGTCAGTGTTGTGGAAGACGTCGGTCTGAGAAACATTTTGAGAATCGCAACAAATGACAGCAGGTATGAGATGCCCTCAAGACGCACCATCACACGAAGAATACACGAGTTGTATGAAAAGGAGAGGACTGCTAAAGCGACAACTTTACAGCGTGCACCCGCTGTTGCGCTCACTGGGGACTACTGGACATCACTCGGTAACCACAATTACCTCGGAGTTACAGTGCATTATATTGATGAAAAGTGGGCGCTGCATTCACATGCTCTGACTGTGATGAAAACAGAGGAGAGACATTATGCTGAAGCGTGCGCGGGACACTTTGCTGACGTTGCACAGCAGTGGAATGTGTTAAATAAAGTCACCACACTTAGCACAGATAGTGCACGAAATATGATCGCTGCTGCCAGACAGCTGCCTTTTGATCATGTCCCCTGTTTCATGCACAGTCTCCAGCGTTCTGTCACAGTATCTCTGCATAATAGTGCGTTTGACAATATCCTGGCCAAGTGCAGAAAGGTTGTTGGGCACTTTAAACATAGTCCAGCAAGTGCAGCAGAATTAGAGCAACAACAAGTTGAAAATGGACAGAAGAAGGAGTCGCTAATGCAGGACGTTCAAACCAGATGGAATTCTACTCTGGACATGATAAAAAGCATCCGCAGAAACGAACAGCCACTGAGGGATGTCCTCACCACAAACACCAAGATTGTCATGCCAACTACAGCTGAAATGGACAAACTGCAGAGGTTGGAAACTCTACTGGAGCCTTGCAGGTATGTTTTACATATTTCTCACTCTCCTGTCTGAGTGCATGTAAGAGAGAAATAGTGTAAATGTGTAAATGCAGCATGAATATGTAGAAGTTAATTTTTCTGTATACTGTAAGTGAATGCAATTTATTTTTGACTGAAGTGGAGTTGATTTTCTGTTGCAGACATTTGACTGAACTTTTGGGAGGAGAAAAGTATGTCTCCTGCTCTGTGGCTCTGCCTGCTTTTTGCCATCTGTCCCGGGTGATGGAAAGCTCAGATGATGACCCTGCCTACGTGACCAAGTTCATGACTACATTCAGAAACGACATGGAGACACGCAAGGGAAATGCCAACATTGCATATCTGAGGATTGCTACTGCATTGGACCCTAGATTCAAGGACCTCAAGTGTATACCCAGAGTTGAAAGGAGTGAGGTGTGGGCCTCAGTCACCAACTTAGTCAAGGAACAGAGGGTTATTGCAGAGAAACCTAGGGAAGAAAAAAACTCAGAGCCACCAAAGAAAAAGTTAACCCTATTGGCTGTTTCATCTGAGTTTGATTCTGAACAGGAAGAAGACTCAATTGAGAACAGCGTGCGTCGATACAGAGCAGAGCCCGCCATCAGTTCAGACTCCTGTCCATTAGAGTGGTGGTCCAAACATGCAGGCTCACACAGCAGGCTGGCCCCCTATGCACAAAAGTACTTGGCCACACCGGCAACCTCTGTCCCCTGCGAAAGGTTGTTTTCTCTTGCTGGTCATAGTGTCCAGAAGAAGAGAGCTTCTTTATCATCTGAAAATGTAAATAATCTTGTGTGCCTTAGCAACTGGCTTAGTGCAGAGGAGTAAAACACATCAAGTTTTAGGAATCTACAAACTGCACTGAAAGTGTTTTCTGGTTCTTTTATGAACAAAGGAAATCCAGTATAAACATGAACTTTACAGACTAGTCCTCTGCACAGTAAATTCAAGCAGTGACCTTTTTGGTGCATCACCACACTCTAACATTAATGCCCTGTCAGTGGCAATAAGCTTTAGTTCTGTGTTTGTCTTGATAACATTGTTTAAGTTGAAATTTACACAAAGTATTTATTTAATTTAACTGCTACTATATATAAATGCTGATGTTAAGTGTGTGTTTGCACAACAAATGTTATGGCACTTTAGTTCATATGGCAGTACATTTAAAAAAAACAGTGTCAAGTTCTAGGAATTGACAAACTGCACTGAAAGTGTTTTCTGGTGTCTCACTCTAACAGGGATATTTGGTACTAGACTGGTTATGCTGCTCCCTGAAGAAAGTAAAATGTTTCTGCTGTTACCTCAGAAATTGCCTGTTTTAATGATATGCTTGTGGCTCAGGATTTTGTGGCCAGTTTTTTCGTTTTCATAACGAAGAGGATAACATTAATGCCCTGGCAGTGGCAATGAGCTTTAATTTTGTATTTGCTTTGATAACATTGTTAAGTTGAGATTTACACTGAATATTTTATTTAACTGCTACTGTATTAAATGCTGATGTTAAAAGTGTTTGCAGAACAAATGTTATGGCACTTTCGTTCATATGGCAGAACGTCGGAAATAAAAGTGCGCTATACACTACTTTTTAATTCATTATTGGATTTTGCATATACAAATGCGATTAATCGTGATTAATCAGGGAAATCATGCGATTAATCGCGATTAATATTTTTAATCGTTGCCCAGCCCTAATAAATATATATATTTATATACATGTTTTTTTAAATTATCATATCTTTATCTACATTTGTCACGTAACGTACTTATAATGGGAAGTACCTAGTATGGATATGGACAAGGATGATATAAAGCACTTTTTAAGAGATAAAAATGCAATTTTATTTGTGTTTTATTTAGCGCTTAACTATTATTAATATATTAATTTGATCTCTATGAGTTATTTTTATTAACTGTTATTTGTATCCATGTTTCCTGTGGAAATTATATTATTGCACTTTGCTCCTTCTGTACCTCCTGGGGTTCTGTAGCTCCTCCTGTCTGCCCCTTACAGTCCTCAATAATATAAGTTTTATAAACATCTTAAGCTCACATTTGTGTTTGCATCGTCAAAGGCCCAAGGAAGTTCAGGGTGGAATTTTGTGAGATTCGGACACATTCAATAACCTTTGGTAATAAACAAGCGTCCAGCGCTTCCAGAATAAACAGGTGAACAGCTCTTTTGTCCAGCAGTAGGTCTTTACTCGCTGTAGCTTAGTTACTGCAGGTCACAACTTTAATAGTTTCAGAAAGAAAAGTTGCAACAAGCATCACCACAGGCCAAACAAACAGGCAGGTTTAGACAGGCACTGAACTAATGCAATAAATGCAATGAAAATCAAGGCTTTGTAAAATGCCAACATGAGACATTTTTTATAGATGAACGTATAAGACACAACAGGTTTTATATATGTATCTATGTGAATAGTGTTCTATTGAAGCATCAAATGTTTCCTTGCTTGTGAAGAATTAAACTTGAACTTCCTCAAGTGACAGGTAACATATCATCATATAAAATACAATGATGATAATCTGTTGGGGGCAAAAAGACAAACGTCTCCCATTGAGCGAGTAAAGTACGAGATGAGTCATTTACCAGTCGTAGAAGGGTATAATGACAAAATCTGTAATATTCCCCACCTAAAATCCCCTTACCGCAAATACTACAGTAATACAGAGTGCTGAGGGGTAGAGTATAACAAAGGCAGTGCTATCTAGCTTGTAAGGTTTTAGAAAACCTTTACAGAGTAAGGTCAAAATTTGTTCTCCTTTTGACTTCCAAACAGTGGCCGGAGGAAGAGGAGAGAGAATTCTTCAGGGTGCCTCTCATGCTCGCGCCCCGCTGTGCTGGCCTTGGTCAGGGTCCCGCTGGGCAGTGGTCTAAATGAGCTGTGGCTTCCTGTGAATCCCCTGCTTAATATGCTCCTGACAGAGACGGTGACGGAGAGACACGGAGAGCACAGAAGACTGGACAGAGGAAACATCCAGATGATGGAAGGCACAAAGAGAGAGAGAGAGAGAGACAGAGAGAGAGAGAAAATGAATAATAAAGTTAATGGACGGATCAATGAATGAAGGAGCAGGAAGGAAGGAGGTGGAAATGTCTAAAAGCCGTGAGCGTTCATGGAAAAGAGAGAAATAAACATGCCCTCATGCAAAGACTTGAGGAGGTGTGCAGAGACAAAGAAGAGAAAAAAAGACGCGGGAGATATGAAGGAAAGATTGAAACAGGCAGAATAGGAGCGAACTTCAAGGTCTATGTTGAGTTGATGGTGGCAGCGCCAGAGGACCTGAGCAGAATAGCCTTGGCATCGCCTGCTCGGCCAATTAATGTGAAGCTGTCTTGGTCCAGGGAAGCTATTAGACTCTGGAAGAGAAAAACACATTAAAAAAGAACGGAAAGAAAGTTCACCACTGCTTCCCCACACTGGTGCCTGTATGTAAAGCCCCTTGTTTTTCTTGACTGAATAATAGTCTTCACCCCCTCCACTCTCCCTCCCTCCCTCCCTCTCAAAGCCCCAGGATGTGGGCAGAACATCTCTGCTTTATTAACTATCTCACTAGAGACAGGACATGCTCGCCGACAAGCAGCAGCCTTTATTAAAGATGCCGCCAAGTGGAAAGGAGTGAGCATTGAGATTCAAATTGAGGGAGACAAGAAAACACTGTGTGGCCGTAGCTTTAGTTAGTTAGATGAGAGGGAGAATTTGTAGTGATGCTAATCAAACAAACAACTGTTTTTCTTCTTGTTTATTAAGCAGCGCCTGTACTCACAAGAGCACACACGCACACGCACATACACACACACACACACACACACACAGATGAGTGTGAACCAAATACACAGGATAATTTGGCATGTTGGTGTTTGCATGCATATAGCCAAGCGTGTACGTGTGTGCATGTGCAAACAGATTCATGAGTAAATATGCATATATGCACACATACAAATGCCATGCGGACACAGATGTCTCTGGAATCTGTCAGTCAAGGGTTTTCCCCTGGAAAGAATTTATAATTAAAGCAGAGAAGAAAAAAAACAGCTCCATGAAATGGAGAGGATATAAACAGAATCTCCATAATGTTATTACAATAGAATAATGAAAGTAAAGTACAGCAGGGCGTTTGTAAGAGAATTAGGTTTCAACAGGTTTAATTTAATCTTTTTGCTAATAAGTATGAACCAACACAATGCGGTTATATACACATATTAATTATGCAGATCAACACACTTCTCTACATCATGTATTGTTGCCAAAGGTTTGTATTATTAATGTCAAGATGATCAGGTTGTTTTCAGCTTTGGGGGATATTTGTTCATCTTGCCTGAATCAACGCACAGATCAAAGGAATTAAACATGTCTTTGGCTCTTTCATCATTGAAATGCAAAGGTGCATTGGCTTCCTCCATCTTACAAAACCCGGTCCAACCAGTGAGAGACATTTGGTATATCATATATGCAGTGGGGTCTTAAAGGGTCCTCACTCTAGGAATTTTTAAAAGTATAAATTAATTCAGTTGTATCATCCATCAGTTATCGAGGGAATCTGTACTTCGATTGGATCTAACTCAGCTTGGCTTGGCACCATTGCTCTACAATTTTATGTGAGGAATTGCCTGTGCTTAACAACATATTAAAAGATCTAACAGCCTTAACTGTGCGTGAAAAAATTTCAATTTCTCCTGTGTTGTGTAAGAAGACATGTTCCTGGGAAATCTTTCAAATCCTGCTTGGCACAACCATAGACTGTAAATAAAGATGGACAAGTCTCATCCAGGTATCTTCAACTCACACCTCCGGCGGAGTTTTTCTGGCATTCCTGTGGAGGTTGGGGGCATTGAGCCGGAGTGGGCGGTGTTCAAAGCCTCCATTGCTGAAGCTGCGGCGGCTAGCTGTGGCCTCAGGGTCTTAGGCTCCTCAAGGGGCGGTAACCCTCGGACACCGTGGTGGACACCGGTGGTCAGGGAAGCCGTCCGATTGAAGAAGGAGGCCTTCCGGGATATGATATCCTGGAGGACTCCTGACTCGGTTGCAGGGTACCGACAGGCCCGAAGGGCTGCAGCTGCTGCCGTGTCGGAGGCTAAGCAGCGGGTGTGGGAGAAGTTCGGAGAGGTCATGGAGAAGGACTTTCGGTCGGCACCAAAGTGTTTCTGGAAGACTATCCGGCACCTCAGGAGGGGGAAACGGGGAACCATCCAAGCTGTGTACAGTAAGGATGGGACTCTGTTGACCTCAACTGAGGAGGTTGTCGGACGTTGGAAGGAACACTTTGAGGAACTCCTGAATCCGAATAACACGCCCTCTATGTTGGAGGCAGAGCTCGAGGTTGATGGTGTTTCATCGTCAATTTCCCTGGTGGAGGTCACTGAGGTGGTCAAACATCTCCGCAGTGGCAAGGCCCCAGGGATTGATGAGATCCGGCCAGAAATGCTAAAGGCTCTGGGTGTTGAGGGGCTGTCATGGTTGACACGCCTATTCAACATCGCGTGGGAGTCGGGTACAGTGCCAAAGGAGTGGCAAACTGGGGTGGTGGTTCCCCTGTTCAAAAAGGGGGACCAGAGAGTGTGTGCCAATTACCGGGGCATCACACTTCTCAGCCTCCCTGGTAAGGTCTACTCCAAGGTGCTGGAAAGGAGGGTTCGGCCGATCGTCGAACCTCAGATTGAAGAGGAACAATGCGGTTTTCGCCCCGGACGTGGAACTACAGACCAGCTCTTCACTCTCGCAAGGATCCTGGAGGGGGCCTGGGAGTATGCCCATCCGGTCTACATGTGTTTTGTGGATCTGGAGAAGGCGTATGACCGGGTCCCCCGGGAGAAACTGTGGGAGGTGCTGCGGGAGTATGGGGTAAGGGGGTCTCTCCTCAGGGCCATCCAATCTCTGTACTCCCAAAGCGAGAGCTGTGTTCGCGTCCTCGACAGCCAGTCAGTTTCGTTCTCAGTGGATGCTGGTCTCCGCCAGGGCTGCGCCTTGTCACCAATCCTGTTTGTGATATACATGGACAGGATATCGAGGCGTAGTCGTGGTGGGGAGGGGTTGCAGTTCGGTGGTCTGAGGATCTCGTCACTGCTTTTTGCAGATGACGTGGTCCTCATTGGATCATCGACCTGTGACCTTCAGCACTCACTGGATCGGCTGGTGGCCGAGTGTGAAGCGGCTGGGATGAGGATCAGCACCTCTAAATCTGAGGCCATGACTCTTAGCAGGAAACCGATGGATTGCTTACTCCGGGTAGGAAATGAGTCCTTAGCCCAAGTGAAGGAGTTCAAGTACCTTGGGGTCTTGTTCGCGAGTGAGGGTACTATGGAGCGTGAGATTGGCCGGAGAATCGGAGCAGCGGGGGCGGTATTGCGTTCGCTTTACCGCACCGTTGTAACGAAAAGAGAGCTGAGCCGCAAGGCAAAGCTCTCGATCTACCGGTCGATCTTCGTTCCTATCCTCACCTATGGTCATGAGGACTGGGTGATGACCGAAAGGACGAGATCACGGGTACAAGCGGCCGAGATGAGTTTTCTCAGAAGGGTGGCTGGCGTCTCCCTTAGGGATAGGGTGAGAAGCTCAGCCATCCGTGAGGAACTCGGATTAGAGCCGCTGCTCCTTCACTTAGAAAGGAGTCAGCTGAGGTGGTTCGGGCATCTGGTAAGGATGCCCACTGGGCGCCTTCCTTGGGAGGTGTTTCAGGCACGTCCAGTGGGGAGGAGACCTCGGGGAAGACCCAGGACTAGGTGGAGAGATTATATCTCAACACTGGCCTGGGAACGCCTCGGGATCCCCCCGTCAGAGTTGGTCAATGTGGCCCGGGAAAGGGAAGTCTGGGGCCCCCTGCTTGAGCTGCTCCCCCCGCGACCCGACCCCGGATAAGCGGATGAAAATGAGATGAGGGGGAAGTCTCATCCATCAATCAGGAGGTCTCTCCTCATTATATAATGTGAAATACCTAATTATATCCAAACTTACTGGAAATATTGACACACACATGAAAATGTATGGGAAGTATATTAGACTTTATGTTGGTCCATGTCCTATTCACTAGCATGGGGAAGGCAAGGCTTTACTTTTGGGCAACATTGCCAGAAGTAATCTTTTGCACTAGAATCCAACCAAACACATACCACAGTTTGTTTCTAAGGATTTATCTCCCCTTGTCTGTGCCCCCACTAAACCTCCATGACATCCCCCCACTCTCCATTCTGCTGACACCACGAGACTTTGGCTGACAAGGTCTTGTTCTTGGCCTAATCCTCCCAACATCAGTCTATCCACCTAAAAATCCCTCAGACCCTATACAGTAAATAATGAGCCACCAGTGTTGGATGTCAGCTGGTGCTATTTTAAGCAGTTGAAATGTGTCAGGTGTAGTTAGGTGAGGTATACAATAATCCTACAATAAACATGTATGGATAGAGGATTTAGAGAAAGGACTTGCATGCAACATTAGGTCATAATAATGCAGTAGAAAGTGTGATGGGGCCTGAGTGTCTTTCTTTCCACAGTAATTTATACATTTGAGATACTAGTTCATACATAATCCTGCTTTGGTCCAATTTATTCAGTCTAACAAAGCGGGAATGCACTGAAAATCATTTAAGAAGAAATGATTCAGAATAATGACCCCTCCAATCCAGACCGCTCATATTTCAAAGTGGATCGGTTTGGCCGCTCTCTTCTGATCGTATCTCCTTCTCCCTCTGTCAACCTGATCCTCCCTGTAAAAAGCTGTCGCCTGATACTGCTTCCCAAAATCGTCTTTTAAAAAAAGAACTGTAATGTAGCCGTCTGTCTGTGGCCCTCAAATACACATACTCATGCATACACATATGTGCACTGGCTTCACAATAGCGTCTGGTCTTACCTGGTCAAGTTGGTTTACTGCGGCAGTACACCTGGAGCTCTGCCTGCAGGGGCACGGGAGTTTTGCAGAGACATTCATTTAGGGATCTGTGCCTCAGGTATACTATTTCCTATTGGGGTGCACATGGGGGATCGGTGTCTCGTGTGTTATCCATGATGGGCTTTTCATTTTGTTCTCAGTCATTTAATCTTTCAATCTCTGCAAATTGATTTGACACAGAGATTATTTGGTGTCAGACACGATCACAAATGTTCCAGTCGGTGAAGATTCAGAGGTCTCATAGACTTACACATGGCAAATTGTATCGACTTGAGATTTGACATGACCTCGCCCTGAAGGACTCTTGTGATATAATGAACAATGAACTGAGTGGTGACCATATTGTCAGCATCTGAAATCAATTAGGACCTCCGTCTTATTTTAGTGATAGCCGGACACTTTGGTGTTATTGAAAGGAGAAACACGGCACACGCACATGCACACCCTTACAAACACACACACGTCTTTACTCAAGTACATTTTTATTTTAATAATTTTCTTTATATTATTTTATTCTTTTAGTGTATCTAGCATTTTTAAGACACTAATGATAGACACATGGCCCTTGTCAATTATAAAACAAGGGCTATAATAAGTAAGTACTTGTGTATAATAATAATTATAATAGTTTTTTATACAGCACTTCAGGTTTTACAGTGCTTCACAGACATAAGTGCAGAATACAGGGAAATTTATAATTTAGAGAAGTTAATACAAGAGACAGTAGATCAAATAAAACAATAAGACAGACACACAGCAATTAGAGAACATTTTATAAAGATGCATTTCTACTATAATTATATACTATGTGATACATTTAAAATATCAGTAATGTTCGATTCAAGGCATTGATCAAATAATCTCTCCTTTCTTCATCATTATTTCCTATTCCTCACTGTGCTGTGACTGCATGTTGATTGTCACTGGGCAACAGAAAAGAGGTGCTTGATTAGATATGTTGACAGACGGGTAGTTTTCTCCAGTGTCTGTTGATAGAGTTTTTAATAGCGCTGCCATGGAAGGGAAAAAACAATATGAGATGATGGATGTGACTTATTGCTTGGGAAATGAAGAAGAAATAAATTGAGCTTGAGGTGTTTGTTTTTATGGGCTGCTTTGTCAATAAAGCAGAGAAAGGAAGAGAGAATGTCGGCATCAGAGGTGCTAACGCCGGCTGTGAGAGCTCAATGCATTTTTAAAATACACATCATGTAAACAAAACACAAGCATCTTCATAAACTTCACTATACATGTTCAGCAAATACACAACCCTACCCATCAGTGGTGATGGAACTTATTTTTTGTTTTGTTTTTGCTTGATGTTAAAATGTGATGCATGTATTTGACTTGTTTAATTTCGGTAAAGCCCTGAGTGTCCCGGTGGGTTTCATATCTTACCTTGACGTCTTTGTAACTTGCAGCCTGTGTCTGTTTAAGTGCAGTAATGAGCAGTGTACTTCTGGGAACATTTCACAGCTAAATTGATCTAAACCAAGATATCAGTAATAGATAGTAATATACAATTGTATCACATCAGTAATAATAATTCAATAATAATATACAACAGTGACAAGGACTTAAGTGTGCTGCATGATTGGTAATGGAAAGGCATTATCCATATCGAGTGACAGAATGAATGACCTCATTCTAAATTTAGCCTTAAGCAAATCAACCGCTTTGTGTAACACTTGCCTCTTATATTCAGGACAAGTAAGCTGTAACACGCAAAGCCCAGAAGCCTGTTTTCCATTGATCTGTGCCATCCGTTTGAATGTGTGTTCAAGTTTTGGGAGTCTGCACATAAAAAAAAAAGAAGCTCAATCCCAACAAGAAATAAGACTATATTTGCTTTCGATTGAGCTCCAGCACAGAGCTGCCCAGATGGCCCTATGAGAAAAAAAGTCTGGCGGTTGCATCTGGAGCCAGTAGGCCAGATGGAGAGTGGTGCAAATACGGGTTGAGTCATACAAAAAAGAAGAAGAGGAAGAAGAAGAAGAAGGACAGACATGACACCTTTTCTCAGTAGTTGTTTGTGTTTTCCTTTCGCCATATTGGTTGACTATGAAAATTGGCCATATGAGGCCAAGAGCTCATTCAACTCTGATTCAGACTCACAGTTACATTTCTCATTACACACTGCAGTTCTATTCTGTGTTTCTTTTATAGTACCAATCGGCATTCCATTTACATTTTGCCAACGTGCATCATTTAATGAAATATTTCTTCCAGGGATGCTGCTAGACATATGGGGTGCCCTTAGCAAACTTGTTTTGTGGTGCACCCCCCCCCCCCCCTTTCAAATGTTTTGTTAGAACTAAACATAATACAATCAATAATTCTCTTTGGAACAAATACAGAAGAGTTAAATTAGTCACAACTACAGATCTACTTTGCCGACAGTATATATTGTTTGGCAGTATAGCAAACTCAAAACAGCAACACAAACAACAAGAGAAATCTTATTCAATAAGAGACACCAAAGACATATATTTAAATTATCAATGTTGTCAAATGTAATATATATAAATTAAAGTGAACAAGAAAAACTAATCTACACAATTTGTCACAGAAAATAGAAGAAAAAGCTATGAAACCTTACAAACTACAGAAAACACAATATACTACACTAAAGAACAGGCATTTGCAGCAGTTGCTGGAAGTTCTATTTGCATTTTGTCACCAGAGCAAAATCAATCCAGGGATCACTGCTGTAGTGGTAAAAACTATCATTTTCGAGCAGCTCTCCCACGCTGTTATTCAAAAGGTGGATGAACTTCAGTCACCCATACACAAGACTATATATAGACTAAGAGAGTTAGAGACAACTGAAAATCGAATCATATAGACCAAAACATTTGCATTCAATTACTATTATCCTTATTGTATATATGCAATGGCACTGGCATAAAACCATAATAGAATGTAACTAAGTACATTTACTCAATAACTGTATACAAATATAAGGGACCACATCACTTTAGTGTCGCAATTTATTTTTACTTGATACATCTACTCCATTAAATCTCAGCTATTATTTTGTAACTAGCTATAGTTGCTAGTTAGTTAAATATATATATATATATATATATATCCATAAATAACATATTAAGAGACAACAGTAAAATCCTGCTTTTAAATCAATTCATGTATAATAATAACACATTACATACATAGAGTGCATTCATTGTGAACATGGACAAGTTAATGTACAGCCCGCATTATTGGAAAGTAATCTACTAACTGTAATCAACCACTATTTATCATTTCATTTTTTTTGTGCTGGATGTTTGAAAAAAGTGATGGATGTACATCAAACACCAAATATTCTATGAAGAAGAATAAATAAGTTACCCTCGTTGACCATCACGTCACAAACCAACATTACTGTTAAAAGGGATAGGTCTACCGTCCACAGAAACTGCATCAGGCTTTATCACTAAAAGCTTTCTTGACATCTTCATCTATGTCTTCTACATACATGGCTCCGCTTTTTCATCCTGAGATTTTATTTTGAATTTTTGCGTCTGTCACGTGGTATAACATCATTAACTCAATGAACGGAGGAACCCAGCATAAGGTCTGGAGCCTCCCTCTCTGACATTCGCCTTCTCACTTAAAGCCCCTCTGGAGAATAATCAGAGATTCTCAAGGGTTCAGTGCACGTCTGAAGGCAGCTTTAGGGATTTCATTTTATCTCCTGTTCTGTCTCTATGTTGGTTGTTGTACTTCCTGTTTTTTAGTATTTTCTGGCTATGTCTGATTCGCCATTTTGTGTCTCACATGTGTCCAACTATGCCTGTCTCCATTGAGCATTTAGACTCTGTGCTCCCAGTCCTCTCAGTGAGTTTGACCTTGTGCTTCTGTTCTGCTCCCTGTTGTCCCCCAGTGATTCTGATCAGTTCCCTTGTGGTTTGAGTTTGGACCTTTTGCCTGCCTGCCCAACTGCACAGGTCTCATTCTCTCCAACACAAATGTATCAGGGAATTATAAGTGGATTGAAAAGGTGGTTTCATGTTAAAAGGTCAGTGTGCATGTGCTACTCGTTGGCATCAAATGGTGTTCAGCTTGTTTTTCTGTCAGGCAAACTGGCAAACATCTGGTGTTAATGGAAATCTGCAAAGCACAAATTGAACTGTACCTTACCTCGGTATGTGGCAGCAGAGCATTGGTCCTTTCAATATAGGCAGTGCTGCTGCACTGTAGCTTAAATACATTAAAGTGGAGAGCAGCATGTGGCCACTTTAGCTACAGTTTTAAAGTAAGTCCACCAATGCTAACGACAGCATTAAAACTAAACACCGGATGCATCATCTGTAACAGCTATATCCAAATGTTTGTCTTAATGCTTGTTTTTCTTATAGTGTCGGAGTGAGACATTGGGACTTTTACCAAGCATTGCTTAATGGTTTCAATAAATAAACCTTGAAAAATGTCCAAGATACTATAATACTATTATCTTTACTAATCAAGTCACAACACACAAAGAAACGTCAGGGGAGTAGCTAGCACATTACGGATGTATGTTCACACACCTCCTCCCACTTGAAAAGGTGTACAGGGCCATGTTGAGTCAATCTCTATCCTTTCTATATCCAGCAGAGATTACTATCAAACTCTCAGCATTACCGGGCAGGATGCAACACAGCAAAACAGCTACTTTGTGTTATAGCTGTGAGATAAGAGGGTCACAATTCATCTGTTCAGGCTTTCTGGCTGACTGTGCCCACCAGCCGGGTCTGGTTCTGGGGAGGCAGTGGTTTTAAAAGCACACATAAAGTGATACAGAGAGATGAAATGTGATAAAGAAGAAATTTAACCAATTTTCTGGCAGTGTATAGTGTTAGTTACATGGTGAATCACATAAGGTCTAAAAGTCTCTGGAGGGGACGAGACTTTATGTCGCCTATCGCTAATACAGTACAATTTCTAACAATGAGTGTGCTCGAGACTTAAAAACCTACTCCTGTAGTTTGAAACCCACTTGCCAGGTTGGAGAGAGAGAGAAAGAGAGAGAGAGGAAACTCTGCTCCTGGTTGCATGTGCCCTGTCCTTATTTGTGTTTCTCCTATTGTCATACATGCGAACACTACTGACTTTCTTGTCGTCACACTTCATGCATCTCTGGTTTCTTCAATTTGTGTTGAATTATTGTCAAATAAATATATATGGGTTTTTGCTTAAGTCTGATTGTGACTTCATGTCATCACCTCTGCCAAGGAGATTACGTTGTCCACCTTGTCTTTGTGTTGGTTTGTATATTTCTTTGTTGCTAAGCAAAATCATGCAAAAACTATAGAAAAGTCACAAGTCACAATGCAACTTGGGGGAAGGACTTGGTATGGGTGCAGATCCAAATAGAAATCTCGATCTGGTGAATTTAATTGTGGTTTTCACTGGGGGACCGTTGGTGATTGATGGAGGTATGAGCTCTACTGAGAGCTATTGTAGTTTCACTTGGACATTAACTGAAACATTTTGTTGCTTCACTTGTGGCTATACCGATGCCATCATTAGCTTCATATTTAGAATTAGGTTTGTATGGGCATCAGCTCTTATTGTGTGTGGCTATGAGGCGGTGGTCTAGTGGCAGAAACTTGGACTATGGGCAGAGAAGGTCTCTGGTTCGTATCTGGTTCGACACCACGGAGAGACAACAAAAGACAAACCTGGATTGATCCGTCCAAAAATCCAAGAGGATTCTTCCTACCCTGTCTAGTGCCCCTGAGCAAGGCACCTTACTCAACCCAACATCTGCTCCCCTAGCGCTGTACATGGTCGCTCACTGCTCTGTGTGTCCTGCACCAGATGGGTCAAAAGCAGAGATTAAATTTCCCTACCTGCAAGAGTGTGCCTTTGCATGTCTGTGCATGTGTTTGGGACGAATAAATGGATCTTAATCTTAATCTTAATTTGATTGGACTCCACTCATCTTTAACATCTGATAACACACTACACAATACACAGAACAGAGGATGTGAACAAGCATTATACTCTCGTTCTCCAGGGATCATTCAACCGTAACCAGTGTTTTTCTTCAGCACAGCCTAAAAAAAGGTCACGGCCTGACTCTATGCTTTACACGCCCACATTAACACATCCTGGAGCGTGGCGCAACACCAGCTAGCCCACAAGCTAATTAATCCAACCTGCCTTACAACTACTCGTCAAGCACTTCATCAGCACCGGTCAGGAGCTGCGGTAAAGGGTCAGCGCTTCTCAAACAACCAGGGCACCGAAGTGTGAACTGACTGCAGTGAAAGAAATTGCAAGCAAAGGCAGAGGCGTCTGTCGTGAGAGAGCAAGTACACACACCCACACACACACACACACACACACACAGACACACACACATTTAAACTGATGCCATTTTAAGTGGGACCGCTGTTGTAAATTTGTTGTGCATTTCTCATGTCCGTCCTTGTTTTTGTTTTCCCTGTACATTTCTAGTTCACTAACTCAGACTCCCTATGGTAAATTGTGGGCTTCTCAGGGTCAATTTTACATTGAACCCTGTGTGGTCAAAACAATTGGATAGATTAGTGCTCTCATTTCTACAGGCTTAAAGGAGGCAGCCTTAAATGATCAGTCACGGATCATCCATATCCATCTAGATCACAAGCTGTATCTTGGCTCAAACTCAATGTGCTAGAGGGCAATCAATTAAACACTTATAATTAATTGATTCAGTCTTAAATGCGGTGAATAGTTCAAGTCCTTGCCTGATTAAACATGTAAAGCTCACTGTAGCGTGTCGTTTTTATGTAACATTAAACACACATACCATTAAGTGGAATAGAAGTTGTGTGTCGAATTGATAAAATAGTGTAGTTGTTTATTAACCTTTGCTAAGAGGCACAGCCACAACAGAAAAGATAGTGAATAGTTTTTAATGATAAATTTAACATTCTGTGGCTCTGAAGTATTTCTGTATTATTATTTTTTTTAAACGCAAGTAGGAACAAATAAATTAGGATGAAATATTTTCACCAGGTGTGTTTGGTTTCAAAGGCCATCGAGGCTACCGCAGTAGAGGCAGCGTGATGAGTATAGATGACCCTGCTGGAAACAAGCTCAGGGATTATTGCAGGTGGTACTTTTCTGTGTCTTGCTTTTTGTGGCCTTATCGATTGTTGTCTCATTCCAGCACCTGTGAGAGCTCAATTAGGCAGCATAGTCATTTAGAGGAGGAGGAATTGCTTCTTATTCAATGTTATGTTCTCTAAATTGTATTTACAAAAGTAAATTCTGCTCATTTACAAAAACTATTTCATAAGATCCAAGCACAAAAAATTAATTTATTTTGTGATTGTTGATTGTTAAATTTAAAATAAATCCAGTGATTTAGAATGTTTGCAGTGGTTAGATAGATTGATATTAAACAGATCAGTTTGCCTATACTAAAGGCTGCATGTAGTATTGAATGTTTTTTAGCGCAGTAGCCACTCAAAGGACTTCTTTATCCTCCTCTGGGTACTAAATCCAGTAATGACAACACACACAAACACAGCAACACACACAAGCTGACAAGGCATTACACAGCCCAGGGTACCTGGCCTTCTATGTGAAACCATTATGCAGGATTTCTGCCTCCTGCTGAATGCAGGTGGGATGTGGGACCTACTTATTACAGCCCAGATGTGCCTGTAATCCATCACTGTCTCCCCTGCCCCCATCGTACTCTGGAGGATGTCTGGAGCATGGCCCCCAAGTGTGTGCACGTGTATGTGTGAGTGCATTCTTATATGTTCATCTGTCCATCATTTTTCTTTCTTTATGTCTGTAATTGTCAGTCTTTTCTCATGCACAAATATATATGGACGTGCATTTCTGTGCATGTGTGTTTTTATTATTTTGCGTTCTCTTGCTCCTTCTTCACCATCTTTCTCTCGCCAAGTCAGTGCTCTATACAATATTAATTAAAGTCATTAAGGAGCCCTCTGAAGTATTGGTCATATATTAATGATAGACGTTCATAATGAGCATCTTTAGTCCACCTATTCTTGCCAGGCTCTGTAAAACTACGTGAATCATTCATGTCTGTGTTGCAGACGTGAGTAGAAGAGCCTCCGCCCCTGTAACTGTGGTACAGATGGTGTGGTAGTGGTGCAGCGCTCATTATTCCTGCTGCTCATTATTTACTCATTATTCTGTATGTGTCACTCTTCTGCCTCAACTACAAAAAGAAGGATTTGCTTTGGTTCATGCGTTTGACTCCATGTTGCCAAAATAAGTGATCCTGCTGCACCGCTATGAACGCTGAACAAACAAACCTGTGACCTTGTTGAAGCCACAACAGCGGAGACAAATTTAGCAGCATTTGAGACTCATATGCGCTGACAGTTCTGCATCAATATTCAACAGTTTCACTGTACACGAGTGGACCATACCTCCTCCTCCCTCATCGATTTGGTTTCTTAAAGCCATAAACCTGCCTGCAGATGCCCCTCGTCAGGCTCAAGTGCTGCTAAGCACAACAGGCAATTAGAGCATCAAGTTAACGCTGCTTTTATGCCGCGGTAGAGTCCCTCCAGCAGAAGCCTCTGGAGAGTTAATAGTGAGGAGGACAGTTTGTGCGATTGTTGTCTGACTGCGTCTACCGCTCCCACCCAATTCCCCTAGCTTTGACACACTTACAACACGGGCTTAATTAAAAGACCGTTTACATCAATCGCTGCCTCAAGGTGGCGATCAGGTTGCCTCGCGTCTTATGATGCCGCTCTGATAGCTGCCCAGCCACATGAATGCTGAGCAGCACGGCAGACTATTGAGCTCGCCGGGACCTTTCCATTTTCTCAGAACACAAAGCAATTAAGCCCTCGCTAGATTCCTCCCTTAACAAAGAGCTTTGCTTTACTTTGTTGGTTTACATTGTCCTTTACTCTACTAAGCAAGGCTTCTACATACTCCGGTCCTAATCAATACTCAGATGTACCAATAGATTGCCTACCGCTGCTGCCCACACTAATGAAGAAGTAGTTGAGCTGAGGAGAAACAGGGATCAATTTCATCATGTTCCCACTAAATCCGTTAGTTCACTGATATTCCAGTGTTTACCTGGTGAGGGCGTGTGTTCCCCATCTGATGAAGGCACTGTGAGAAAGATGGAGCCGCGCTCCGTCAATACAGAATGATTTTCCTGCCTCGATAACACCATATGTACACACGGTCTTACGACTCCAGCCCCTCTGACCCTAGCTGTCTCAAGGGCTGCAATAATTGCCCGATCAATACTCCCTATGTCAGTTGCATCATGCCAAGAAAGCAGGAAGCAAAACCAAGAAACAGACACAATCTGCCGCCGCTGCTGCTCCCCCGCGGGTCTCATCTGTCACCGGATCAATACAAACAATGACACGGGATGACAACGGACGGGGTGATATCATCTTTCATCTTAAGCCAGAGAAGGAGCAAGAGTCTATGATATGCGGCCGCCATAGTGGACGGCTGTTTCCGATTCTGCCACCATTCCTCACTCCTGTCCATTTAACCAGCATAAGAGCGAGCCGTGAGACCTCGGAGGGAAATCTTGTTCACTCTGAAGGAGCCGTGGGCAGCAGATTGAGTCTCTGGTGAGAAGGGTTAAACGAAGCAACGTTCGTGTTGGGGAAATTAATCCCTGCTTTTCCAAAAAAATAATGTTATTTATCACAGATTATAAAAGATGAAAAGATACAAGTCCATCTATACATATGGAAAAGAAATAGATGAATGCACACGTACATAGAATGCACTTTTATTGATGGTTTGGTGTGAAAGAGAGCAACACACATACTGCAGCTTTAATGTCAGCTATCAAACAAAAGCTTCACATTATTATCACAGTACAAAATAGCATGCCTTGTGTAAGACTTACTGTCTGTCAGGTACAGGGAAACAAACAGAGGTGGCTGAGGAGGAGACATGACATTCAACACAGCTCAGACTCAATCTGCTTCCCTTTCTACCTCTCACTGAAACTGCAGAGTGATAATGTTGGCACCTCAGGAGGTTTTTGGCAAAAATATTCTGTAAACTGTGTTATTTGGGTCATTTGCATGTTGGTTGAAGTTAAAAACGAAATAAACTAAATAGTTTTGCCTATGACAATTATCCTCATTTAGATAAAGTAGATATACAAAAATAATAAAAGCAATATTATTATTAATAAATAGTATCAAGTAACATAGAAATAAAAATATATTCTCATGACATCCTTTCATTGAAAAGAAAGCTGAAACAAAGTCTTTCATGTCCTTCAGAGTGGATCCTTCAGGCTGAGTATTTATCAGGTTACGGTCAGGGAGATGTTGGTGTAGATCTGGATCAGAGGGCGGGTCCAAGTTTTCTTTTTTCTTTAACAGTGTCAGACTTTTCAACATTTTTGTTGATTTCTCAGAGAATCATTAATATTTTATGGGACTGATATTCATGAGCGTACTCAGTTGGGTGCAGATACAAATAAAAATCAAGATGCTGTGAGTTTTAATGTGGTATCATTAGGGAAATGTCGGGTCTTTGCAGGGGTATGTGCCATTCTAGTGTTGAAAGTGTGCAGCAGGACACAGTGCAAGTGTCTATTCTGGTGATCAATAGCTCGAGCTAGAACTGACGATAGCTTTTTGTTTGATATTTGAACTGAGTTTGACCAGGACGTGCAACAGAAAAGACCACACACATACGCTGATGTCTTCTGTTGTTTTTTTAGGTTGCAGCCTTTCAGATGCATCTCAGCAGATTTAGCCATTAAAGAGTGGAAGCAGAGGGAATCCCTTGCCTACCTTAATCTTTACCATCTTGCACAGTCAGCACATGCAGCAGACAAGTGCAATTCGGGATATCACTTAAAAGAAAGAAATGCAGTTAGGAGAATAAAAAATGGAACAAAAGCAGAGAGACAGAGAGAGAGAGAACCACTTCGACCTTCTCTTTCAGTGCTCTCAATTACCTTCTCATTCACTGAAGCTTTAATTAGCTAAAACAGCAATGGTGCATCTGCTGTGATTGCAACACCGTTGGGAAATTGTTATCTGGATGAAAAAAGGAATCACATTAGTGACACTGCTTTCTCTGCCTCAGAGAGAGGGAGATGAACAGACTTGTTTGTTCTTGGATAAGTTGAACGGCAATCAATTTAACACCTATACTTTTCATACAGTCGTTGGTCGACTGACTGGCCACCTGATGGATTGACTGGTTGGTTGATTGGCTGACTGGTTTTGTTTTGACATGCTCTGGGAACATCTGCCTGATATTCCCAGATTGTGGATCCCATCTCTGCAACCAACATGTCCTGAAGAGTACAGCTACATCTTTGCAGTTTACAGTGTAATAAAAATATGAGGTGATAAACTGAGTGTCTCCATCATACCAGCTGCACTGATAACATTATCATCAACATGACGCCCATTGACAACAGAGGCATTTGGGAGACATTTTATCAGCTTGCTTTACAGGATACATGCAGCTGTAGAAAATACACATATACACTGACGGAAGGTCATTCAATATATGTAAAGCAAGAAAAGGCTTTTAATGAAACAACTAAACCTTCCTTGGTTGAAAAAGGAGCAGAAATATATTTAAAATAACGTTTGAATTTTGTTTTATTGTGAAAGAGCCATTGATTTATAAACAATAAACTTTCAAAGTAGGGAAGCGTTAAAATAATAGCTGTATTTATTGGATTATTCTAGTTTAACAATAAGTAATACAAATCTATATAGTCTATAAATAACTGCTCATGTCTTTATTTGCTAACTTTTTAGGTTAATTTTAGAACTAAAATCCCAATAACTTCTAAATTCAATAAATAATGTTTTCACATTTACATTGTTATAACTCAGTTACAAACTTGGAGATATTGTTTGTAGCCACAAACAATGAATTGCAAATGATGCAAGTAACAAAGTTCTCTTGCTGCTGTGATTGCAGCCGGTTGTCTACACAGAAGGTGTACAACAATTAGGTACCAAATTCAGTTACCATCCAGTGATGTTACCCTAATAGCAAAACTCATCAAGTAACCAAGGCTATCATCATTAACATCAAAGCTTCCACACAAACACCAAACACTTGGCTCCCTACTGAAGTCAACTTGAAAGCATGAGGATACAAGGGGAAGATTATGGTGTAATTACTCAATGATGCAACAGAAACTGTCATTAGAAGAGTGTCTTCTGTTGTCTTATCTCCTCCGGTTGCTCCTGTTATAGAAAACACATTTCAAAGCAGATTTCACTAACTCACCTGTTGATACCGACTTTATCATTAACTCTGCTACATTCAAAACTTATTTCAATTAGATGGAGAACTAAATGGCACAACATCAACACATTAAACAGATGTAGATGGACATGTGTGTTGTTTATGTATAAAGTAAGAAGAATATCCCCCTTAGGTTATGTCTCTTTGGTCAACTATAAAAGATTGAGTGTTATTCTGACTTTATGATTCATCCTGTTGAGATGCATCATGTTATGTGGCTTTCTGCAGTAAGTTGTTATAAGTGTAGATATGATGCACTGCAGGTGAATAGACATTAAAATAAAAAGTATTTCTCTTTTGAATGACTTCACTTACTTACTTATGCTGAGCAATTGAAGTAGCACTGAAAACATCACATTCTAAAGAAAAGCTGCAGCAACACAGAGTCTGTCTTTGTCATCTTTGCACAGGCATCATAAATAAGGAAACTGACAGAAGAGTGAATGAGGAATGAAATGTATTTTTAACCATTAACAGTTGCTTGGTAGAAAGATTCATTACCACTCAATTTTTTTCGTTTTTTGGCTTTCTTGCATGACTTACTAATAATTTGATCGAGGGCTTAAAAGAATGACATGAATTTCAGTCAGATTTAAAAATCTGTGACAAATCAGTTTCCACCTTTGGAGAAAAAAGTGGTCAAGGGTTGTTCCAGTGGGTTCCAGCAGCACTACACCCATGGCCACAGTTATCTGACCGCTCCCCACACAAACATGCATTTATACATTACATTATATTTATACACAGGTGTTCACTATGGTTTTACAATAGTTACTTCACTGGGATTATTTGAAGGGGTTGGCGAGCAGGGTTTCCATATGTACAATATTGATCTTATTTGTACAATACATTAGCCCTTTGTGCGATGTATGCATCTCTTCTCACATGACATCTTTCTCTGGTCACGAACAATCATTTTAAGCTTCTTGTATGGTTCTTGAACATTTCCCATCTGGCAACGCTGGTGGTGGGTATAGGAAAGTATGATTGAATGAAAGTTTGTTTGTGCGTGTGTGTGTGCTGTTGTGAGGTGCTTACTAATCCATATTTGTTCTATCACTATTGATATTCTTTGGCTGGATTGCAGTGGAGCCAGCTCTATAAACTCTGGGGCTGGTTCCCAGTAACAGTGTGGTTCGGTCAGAAGAGCACTGGCTGTATGATCCCATTGATCTCTTGCTGGTTCAGAGATGTTGAGCCAGCAAGACATCAGGTGTGTAGTCTCTCTCTCACACACACACACACACACACACACACACACACACACTCACACATTTTGAATATATTTCTGATGTACTAAACTGATTTTACATAATCAATACAGAATACTTAGTGGCCTCCTGTTAGATCCTGGTTGTGCTGTCCATCCATCAAGTGTTTAAATGTCTTGTTCCCAAGTCAGATGGGATATGTAGTAAACGACATCGTGTTCTGACCCAGGTCCTCCTCCATGATAAAAAGGCGCCCAGGAGGAGAACGTGACTCGAAGCCTGAAGCATCCGAATCAACTCCTTTCCGTGTGAAAAAGTTGTGGTTCCATATTAAGCTATTTGGCCCGTCCCTAAGGGTGAGCCCAGACACACTGTGAAGAAGACAAATCTCTGCTGGGTTTATTTCTAATCTTTCTTTTGTCTCAGAGTTCATACCCACTGTCAAGAGTTGAACAAACTGTCGATCCACTGGTAAACTGTTCACTGGAAATCTAGGAAATGGGGAACAAGCTACTCCATCAAGGAGATTTTTGAGGGAACTATCCCTTTAAGCCGTTGATTGACTGCAGAGGATTGTCTTCTAAATATTGAAGATAAAGATTTTGTTGGAATCTTCTTGAATTATTTTTACCCCATAAATGTGGCCATTTTGAGTGTTTTAACGACTGCATGTCACAGACTTAAGATTAGGTTCGGCACTTTGATGTAGCATCCTTACTTTTATTTCAAATTAAATGTTCTGAGGCTCAGAGCTTAATGAGCAAAGCTTCAAATGTATGGAGCTTTACAGTCCTTAAATAAAATTGTTCCTAAAGTAAAGTTTTTGGTATGGTCACCTATTCTCTCTCTTATTGCCCATCCCAACAACCGCATTGCACACAGAATAAATGGCTCTCAGGTAAAAGCAAATATAACAAAGATGGGATAAGGGTTGATACATCACTTGTTCAGCTCTGACTCTGTCAACACTCCATGAGACTTAATCAAACTCAAACAGCGTTAAGCCCTTGTGACCCTTTCATCCTCAGACAAGCATGATGACAGATATTACATTCCAATTACGTGTCTTTATAGTGGAGTGATGATTTGAGGCTGTGCAATGTGGTCCTGATACATTTTTAATGAATATCTTTCAAATACGGTATACAGCTCTAATAGGTAGCTCATAATATATATCACAGCTGTAAACAAAAGGAAAAGTGAGAAACCAAGAGGGGACTTAAGAAAGTGGTAGAAGAGAAAGGATGGGAGGGTGATAGCCCCTGAAATGATAGCCGCCCATGTGCTCCTCTAATATGAGGCACAAATGGATCTGCTTTTTATCTCAGCTATGCACACACCATCCATAAAGCCCTGTCAAACCAAAGAGGGGAGCTCATTTATGCTGCAAACATACACCCCCGCACTTACACACACACACACACACACACACACACACACACACACACCTACACACCATGGGGGCAAGCTCATTTATGCTGCTGTTTATTACCTTTATCACCAGACGAGAAGAAGCGAGCAGGAGCCAGGCTGCATTTTGCTCCTTGACGCCCATCATCATCGTCTGAGTCTCAGGTGTTTATCGGGCTGGTGCTTCGCAGGAGGCCCAGCACGCGTCTCGATGCTCCCGCCTCCATGGTCCCCCTCTCTTTTACCACATGCACTCTATCTGTTGCACTCCTTTGTTGTTTCTATCACTTTCTGTTTGTCTCCTTTTCCTGCTGATTCCTCCTCCCCTCTTGCCCTTCTTCTCTTCTTACTTCATCACCATTCCAACTGGTCACCGTGGCGACAGCAGACTTCTCTCTTCTCCATTGTTTCCTCACATTTTTGTTTACAGATCTTCAGGGCCTCTTCATGCGGTCTCAAAGGGGGAAGCTGTGCTGCTTAAGCATTTAATGATCTCAGGAACAGTTTTCCTGTGGTTTAGTCTCTCCCTTGTGCATTTTTATCACTCAGGTAAAACATCATGGGTCTAATTTAGGTGATGTGCTTATCAAAATTCAGCTACTGGGCAATTTTGGTGCCCATTATTTTTGAAAGGCAATTACTGCGTATGATAATTACGTTAATGGACAATTAACAGAGACTAACTTTATCATGGTATAATTGGGGATCGACTAAGCTTCCTGCATTGGCAGCTATTAGGGGAAAAGCTTGTGCTCGAGGCAGTACAATGTGGCTTCTCTTGATTCAAAACCCTGCTTCAAAGGGTTGCTTTTAAATTACTGATATACCCACACTTACGTGCGAGGATAAATTATAGACACCAAAAAAGTTGTTGTTTTTGTGGAACTTTCACAAGTCAGTTTAGGCACAAATAACTTTCTCTGCGTCTAGTGTGTATAAATTCTAGTATAAATTAATGATGCAGCTTTCAAACAGCTTCTACGATAGTAGTAGCAGTTTCATGTAAAACTGTGCAGTACTCCAGCAGGACCATCTAGTTTGAAAGTATAAGCTCTCCATTGTTTTTTAAACGTTTGTGCTGGCGACAGCCAGTGGCCAGAGGCTTTATGTCCACCGGATCATTCTCAAGAACCCTGTGAGGGAAATTCTTAAAATTGGATACAATCATTAGTTGACAGAGAAATTGATGGGAATTTGCTGGTTAATTTGATCTTGTCAACACTTTGAAGGAATTAAGTTCAATCATTTAATTGTACTAAAAGAAGGACTGATACAATTTTAGTGGTCGAAGGTCAAGATTTCGTGTTCTAGTGAACATGTCAGGAAAGGCCAAAGGGAATTTCAACTTGTCTGGCATACACAGTCTCTTTGAAGGTCAAAGGTCAAGTTCAATATGACTTCAGATTTTAAAAACCAGCGCACAAGGTGACTGATCGATTACTGTGTCTCATTTGCTGCAGCTTATTTGAATTTACATGGAACTGTTGGGCCTTAGTGGAGGTTTTCACTTTATTGAGTTATTTAAGTATTGATGAATTTTGATCCAGTGAAAAGAAACCAAAGCAAATGAGCAACCAGATGCCTCCTCGTTGTTGGCATCCGGTTATTAATGGTCACTGAATATATCCTCTCGCTGTTATTCTGCTACTTTATATTTCTTATGGTTTCTGAACCTTCTGACTCTCGTTCTTTACCTATATAAACATCTGTTCTTATCTGTGCCAATTTTTATTCTCTCTTCTCTCAAGCCATCACATTCCCACCTCAACCTTTTTAATTTGAATGCCCAACATCTCCCTCCCTCTGTCGATCTGCCTTCTTCCTTTCTTTTACTCTTAAATTCCTCACTATTTTTCCATCTCCTTTTTTCGTTTTCTTTACTCTTCATTTCTATTCCCATTGTGCCTTAAAGAGATTTACAATTGATCTCATCTTCATCTCATCTTCTGTTTTGCCCTTTCTACATCCTGCTATCCATCTCCTTCCTCTAATAGTCTTCTTTTACGTCTCCACCTGTTCTGGCTCCTTGTTTCCTTTCTTGCTTCTGTCTCTATGGTCCCCAAAGTGCCCATGCGGGGAAGAAGTATTTGCTGCCAGTCTCTCTCTTTAGCGTATCCCTCCACTTCCTCCTTCGAACTCTCCCAGAGGTTTCAGATTTTTGTCTCCCTCTTTCCATCTCTGTCCCCCATCTCTATATCCCAAGTCCCTATCCCTCCCCTAAAAGTCCTCTTCCCCTCTTCTTCCCCCTCCCCCCTTCATTCTTGTGCTCCCATGGGTGCAGGTGATAGAGGATGACGCTTCGCTTTGATTGCTGCATGGCTGCAGGCGTTCCTGGGGCAGAGCAGCTTTAGCTGCTGGATGTGGTGGTAAATAATCCCGACTGGGGAGAGAGAAACAGAGACACTCTTGAGGGAAAGAAGGAAAGAAGGGAGTGGGTGTATGTGTGTACGTGTATGTGTATGTGTGTGTTTGTGTGTGTGTGTTTGTGTGTGGATGGAGATTTTGGGTTGGAAGGGAAATGTTATAGCCAATCTACTTTACGGATGGATGAGCTTATACCAGGCATATTCAGTATATAAACATATTCACAATTATATTATTTAATGAACTACATTATTTAAGTCTCGACTTTAATTGACTTTGACTGTGATGACAACAGTTGCCTGAAGCATATGTGTGAGTATTATAACCAATGACAGCATTTGAACTGCATTTACATACAACACGCACAGTGCATATATGCTCCACTATATGTCCTCAGAAATGGTAATGATTTTTCTTCAAACTGAGACAAAGTTTAACTTATTAACATTCACAGCACTGCTGTTTGGGACCTACAAACAAATGTTTTATTCATCACCGTCTCTCAAGCAAAGTCATCTTAACGCTAATCAAATAGCGGGGAGGAAGAGCCTTTTAGGTGACAGGAGTTTGAGCTTTTTTTTAATGAGACAAAATGTTTAGGATAAAAGTAAATGTCCTTTCAGCTGTGGTGGTAACTTTATGCTCTCAATTAAGAAGGAACGAGAAGAGGGAAGAATTTATAAGCACTAACCCTATTCTTTTGTTACAGTCAATTGGCTGACACAAGTACAGATTTAAATGTGCTCATGAAATTACACATGCATATTGCTCTGAATTACAGTAAATCTAAGTAAAGATACTTGAACATTTCTATCGATTACTAGTTACACATTACACTATTAGACAAAGTCATTTTCAAATCCAATCAAATTTACTTTATTGTCCAAGGCGGAAGTTCGTCTTGGGCCAAAGTGCTACAGCAGCTGGAGAACAGCACATTGTACAATAAACAACAATAAAACAACTTAACATGTTGCTGTAAACTAAGTCTCATCTTCTGTGTTTAACACGCGTAGAAACACAAATCACAACTTTGACAAACAGTCAATCCTTTTAAGTCTAAGCTAAAAAACATAGATCCTTGTACTTTCTTCCCTTTTACTTTAAAGAATTGGTCTAGATTTTGTGCACATTTGGTTAGTTCACTGTATGGAAACCAACTAAAGCCTTACAACATAGGGTTTGACTCTGAAGAAGCCTCATAACTCTATAAAAGTCATTATACAGGTATTTTTGCCAAATCAACCAAGAACGCAATCTAAACCCCCTGAATGTTACAATTGTGTCAAGCATTTTAAGTTCCTGTAATGTGACTGTGAACATTTCTGTCATCACAAGACAACAACAACTCATCAAGAAATTATCTCTATGTTAAGCTTCTTCTTGAATAATTAATACTAGATTCATTTGACGAGCAGCGTAATATCTTTTATTATGAACATTTTAAAACCCATGAGAAGAACAGGTTTATTGGAATACAAGACAGTAAAGGACCTTTTGCTTGTGTTATTATTATATATTGGCCAATATTAATTGTAAATTGAATCAAATATTAATGGCATAAGCATATAGGTGGTATATTGAGAGAATGAGGAGGTTGGATTTCCAAATATACATTACCAATATGCATTCAAAATCTACTGTTCAGATTCAAGCAGTGAGACAGAAGTAGACCAGTGTGAATGGATTTCAATTTAAAAACTGGATAAAAATGACATCATACACCTTCATAACCACAACCCACAAGATGCTCGAGCAGGAATGAACATGTGCAGGATGCTGCTCGATACATGTAGAATACTGCACCCTTGCTTATAAGTTCATTTTTTATAGCTTAAAAATAAAGGTCAGATGTAGAGATTTCACACAATATAATCCATATCGATCATTGTTATGCTTTATTCATATACCACATGGATTAAAAAACAGTATTTTATTCATACCTAGATAATAATAAATGACACAGCTCACTCTCCAACTGTTGCTCAATCAGTGCAGGACATTAGTCAAGGGTTTTAAAGAGGGATTCTCACAGAAAAACAAATGGCCATTCTGCTGCTGCTGCTGAACCTGTTTACAATAAGTAAGAATAAAGTTCATTGGTGCCTTTCAATTTCCAATATACCTCATATTTGATTGTTTACTCATATTTTTTATAAATCCAGAGTAATGGATATAAGCTAAATTAAATTGCATTCAAGTAATGTACTCAGGAGATTTATTGTATGAAAATCGGAGATTACACAAAGGATTTGTTTCGTCAACTTTCATTAAATGCGGGTAAATTATCCTTGTTGAGTGACAGTTGATGATGCAATGGCATTTTTAATCTTTGTCTGCCATGTTTCCTCACAAGGTATTGTCACAAAAAGTGTTGTAGTGGAAGCATAACACTAAATTCATGTGAATGCAAATAATGCAGATGTTCTTATGTTTCCTGTAAACACTTCTTCATAAAATGTGAATACCAATGTGAACTTCAGGAGGTGAACTCTTGCAACCCTTTAGCTCTATGTATCAACTTTAGAAGATTTTTTTTATTCTGATTGTGAAGTCATTTATAATCCTTCCATTACATTGCACAGCAGTTTTATATTATGATGGTCAGGGGAATTATTGCAGTGTTGAACTAATGAAAAGAGCTCCTCTCTAATCGTTCTGTCTACATCAGGTGATTGATGACAGAATTTTTTCTGTGTTTTGCTCAAAGTGGCCATTTGCCTGAGCTTTGCTCCACACAGAAAACAATCAGCTGGACACTTCACGAAAGCCCTAAACACAGTGATCCATAAGTAAACGGACCAGTTGAGAGAAGTCCCTATCTCACATATTGATCCTCCTGAGCAGTCCGAAGGGCAAATATCAATTAAATTAACTTAGTCACATACACAGTGGCTCCCATTACCACAATATTTGATTAGTTGATATTAAGTCAGAAAATGTGAATGGGAAAAAGACACGTGAGCAAAAGGACATTGACATATGAAACTGAAGCACGATGAAACTGAAACTGAGGTAAACTCCGAAGATGGTAACAAACTGGAACTTAAAAAAGGGAAACACGGACAAAACAATTACACAAGACACAAAGTCAATAGCAGAAATAAAAAGTCCAAAATTATCCAAACTGAAAAAATGTCTCTCAAAAGTTCACAGTGGCAGATCAGGACAGTAAATCTGTTTTAAGAAGACCAAACAATTCTCCAAGGAAATCAATTAAAAGTATAATTTCACATCATAATTGAGTCTTAATTCTTACTCCTAGTTATACAGTTATGCCTTAAACCTCTTGCTGTGGCAATGATGTTTAAACTGCGGTATCACTACTGCTCGATCTCATGCATGACCCCTGCAGCTCCACAGACTGAGAGTGAGAAGAAGCAGCCGAGTGTGAAGGAGGGTCATCAGATGAGCCACAGCTGGCACCAGCTCCTCAGCTCACACAAACTTCAGCTCTGTTTCATTGGAGGCAGCAAAAGGTCAGACAACACCAGAGGCTTCTATGGGTGACACTTCACTCCTGGTGTCTCTCCCACCGCTCCACACACTCTTTTGATTTTGACTTCTGAAGACCTCCAGAGCTACTTTTTGACTGTTGGAGTCATCTCTTCACAACCGACTCAACCCCAGGACCTTTCAAAGGCTGAACTTTTGGTTGTGGGCCATCACCTCTTCTCCCTCTACACTCAGTTTTACAACTCATGTCTTGTGTTCAATGTTTATTGCTTCGTAGGACTCAAATTGAATTGCTGCATTACTGCTCTGTATATGGTGTGTAGAGTAAAAAACTAAAAAATATCATGACACTTTTCATTGGGTAATACATGCTATGGTTTTTGAAGCAGATATTATACAATTTTTCAGGCATAAAATAATTATATTCATGCATCTGGAAAAGATAGATACTATATACTATATATTTTGTGTATATAGTTGAGCAATGCCGCATGTCCTTTGTCTTGGAGAAAACCAGAGACTCCAGAACTCAGCATCCCAGGGTTCTTGAAACGTCACACAGAGGTGTGAAAACCGACAGACACAAGTTTCAACCACTATTGGTCACTCTGGGCCCCATGAGGTCACCAGGCCAATATAAGGCCAGTTCTCCCCCCTTCTTCCTGCTTTCAATTCCCCTTCCTACGCAGAGGGGAGAAGGGTGGCTGTCCAGCTCACTGACTCGATTCATATCTTCTACTCAACTCTCTGAGAGGAGTCACCTCTCTGCTCATCTTCAATGAAGGAGAGGTGCAGCTTGCAGCTCACCTCAACAAGGAAACCTTCTTCAAATCCAAGCTCTACCAACCTTCAAGCAGCGACACAGAAGCCTACCTGAGAACTTCGAACAGCAACTGAGCTGCATCGCACAGTAGAACCTCAAAGGTAGAACTACAACCAGCAAGATGACTTCACTGGCCTTCGAACAGCACAGCAACCCTTTTTTTCCCTTTCCATGAACGGTATAAAAAATACTGTTTATTAGATTTCGTGTGATTTTTATAAGTTTGATTAGAGTTACCGTTATATTTTGGTTATACGTTATTTGAAAGTTAATTTTAGGGATGTTATGCTCTTCACAGTCTTTCTCTGTATTCATCTAGTAACTTTCTCTAATTTGGTACCAACCCACACACACGAATATCTCCCCCACATCTCCCTGACCCCCGCTACACATCGCCAACATTTCAAAGGGGCAGGGCGTTATTTTTGGAGTGGCCAGCTGCCATTTTGAAAGCACACTCACTCACACAGGCACACGCATACTCACATACACATCTTTACATATTAAGAACAGTATTTTGTGCTGTTATGTTCTTAATAAATGTTTTTTTTTCACAAATGTTTTTTTATTAATTTGTGATGTGATTTCTGCCAACATCTACACTGTCAAGAACTCTATATTCTTTAACTCAGCTAACTATCTAGATAGATAGATAGATAGATAGATTACTTTATTCATCCCCGAAGGGAAATTAAGTTGTCATAGCAGCCGGTACATTTGAATACAACACAATACAATACAATACAATACAATAAAATAATATAAAATATAAAATATTGAGGTAGAAACAATAAAAACAGAAACACAAGATAAATGGGTAGATAAGGTGCAGTGGCAGATGATGGTAAGTACTAAGTACTTGTTGCTCAGAGATGCAGTAAAGACAGTCGTAGAGTCAAGCCTGAAACATGCTT
The DNA here is from genome assembly GCF_949316205.1 of Platichthys flesus. Lineage (NCBI taxonomy): Eukaryota > Metazoa > Chordata > Actinopteri > Pleuronectiformes > Pleuronectidae > Platichthys > Platichthys flesus. Next base: position 18,618,909 of record NC_084945.1, on the reverse strand, counting down.
CTGCGTTTTCACGGGCCCGTAAGCGCAAGAGCCCTTCCGGGTCCCTTACGTGCTTATGTATCGCACCTTACGTGCTGACGGGTGTCGACCCCCTTTTCTAAAATCTACGGCAAAGCTTCGCAAGCTCACTCAGCCCGCAAAGGCTGTGATTGGTCTGCTCTACATCCCTTCTGGAGCTGCATTTCCGGTTTCATGCCTCCATAATACCGGCAGAAATCACGGAAGATTTAGAAGAACGAATATGGACCAAATAGAAGAGCACTTGGCAGAAGATATCCGATAGTATGATCACTTGTATAACCTGTCACTGACTGGCGGATTTGTCCGTCAGAAAAAGGCTACGAGGAGCCGCAGTGGTTTATGTAAATAAACAATCGACGAAGAAGAAAGAAGGCGTCTCTAAGGTCGTCTTCGACAAAAAGCATTACTCCGCCTAGTGTTCCGCGGAATTGCTTTGTAAGATGCGCAACGGTTGGGGAAGCATGAATGAAAACGAGTCTTGCGCCACAGCGGCGTGAAAAGACGCAGATGCGGTCGCAGAAGCATGTTTCAGGCTTCAGTCGAGTCAGTGGAGGGTTCGCTGGGGGTGGGGGGGTTGGAGTTGAACCTATTGAAGAACGTGTTCAGCTCGTTCACACGTCGTTCATCCCCAGCTGCTCCCCCATCTCTCCTCTTGAATCCAGTGATCTCCTTCATACCACTCCAGACATCCCTGGTGTTGTTTTCTTCCAGTTTGTGCTCCAGTTTTCTTCTGAAGTTGTCCTTGCTCTCCCTGATGCTGCGCTTGAGCTCCCTTTGAACCCGTTTGAGTTCTGCTCTGTCCCGTGATATAAAGGCCCTCTTCTTCTCGTTGAGAAGGGCCTTCAGGTCGCTTTTTTTTATTTGGGTAACAGCGGACGTCTTTAGTGGGGATGGTGTTATCGATGCAGAACCCAATGTACTCAGAGACACAATCAGTCAGGCCATCAATGTCCTCACCATGTGGCTCATACAGAGCATCCCAGTCTGTGGCCTCCAGCGCCCCACGCAGTGTTTCCATGGCCTCATGAGACCATTTCCTCACTGTCCTCACTGTGACTGGGTGCTGCTGAATCACAGGCTTGTATGATGGTGAGAGCAGGACTAGGTTGTGGTCTGACCTGCCCAGTGGTGGCAGGGCAGTGGAGCTGTATGAATCCTTAACATTTGCATACAGCAGGTCGAAAGTCTTATTTTCCCGGGTGGCACATTTGACAAACTGGAAGAAGGTTGGGTGTGGATGAGAGGGAAGCATGATTAAAGTCACCTGTGATGATGATGAAGGCCCCGGGGTGTTGTGTCTGTAACCCTGCAGTCACAGTGTGGATGACGTCACACGCTGCTTCTGCGTTCCCAGATGGAGGAATGAAAACACTGGTAAACTCCCTCTGCAAATAATATGGACGAAGTCCGACGGCGACGAGCTCGATGTCCAGGCTGCAGACACGCTGTTTAACGGTGACGTGCCCGGGGTGACACCACCTGCTGTTCACTAGCCCGGCGAGTCCCCCTCCTTTCTTCTTGCCGGTCGCGATGGTGTCTCTGTCGGCTCGAACCGTCTGGAAGCCGGGAATGGTGACGTTGGAGTCCGGTATCTGCTTGTGCAGCCACGTTTCCGTGAGACACACAATACTGGACTCCCTGTACTCCCTCTGTGTCCTGATGAGCGCTTCCAGTTCGTCCACTTTATTTACCAGCGACCTCACGTTTCCAGTGATGACTGCAGGAATGAAGGGCTTAAACTTCCTCTTCTCCATCCTCCGTTTAAGCCCCGCTCTGCAGCCCCGCCGTCTCCTCTTTAGTTCCTCCGGGATGGTGGGTCTATATGGACATTTTGGTTTTAGTTATTAATTTAATTGTTAATCAGAGTTCCAAATTTGTAGTTGGTACTTTTATGAGACTTAATCAATAAATTGGCTATCTTTTCCCCTCTTTAAAAGGGTGGCGCCCGAGGTAACTTTAAACAATAAAACTTATTATTAATATACATATTTTGAATTTTAATATTCAATATTTTTTTGATAACCAAATTTATTGAAGGCCGGAAGGCACACCATTTATTGATATCAAGTTTAATGCATTATTGCACAACACTTACTTGTTTTTCTCATCCTCAAAATGTACTAAAAACTTAACTTTAAAGTTGTGCATTATCAGAGTTAAGGCCTCAGTATGCTTCTCCGAGTCCGTTGCGGACGGACGGACAGACGGATCGGACGGACCCTTTTTGATTTATAGTTCTACGAGCCTTTTTGTTGTGAAAACAATTCACTGCCAGAACAGTAGATGGCGCAACTGAAGTCGAGCTTAGAGAAGCCTACCTCATGAGGTATATAGAAGAAGACCACGCTGGTTTATTTACGTTCTCCCCTCACACACAGTGAACGATGGCAACTAACAGAAAAAGGATGTTGATGACGCAACAGTTTTTGCTGAAATAAAGTGACACCCAGCGGGTCAAAATGCTTATGTTATCGTGTCTTAACGCAGCGGTTCCCCGGTCTTGTTTCCAAACTGCGTTGCTAATTCAACAGCTGCAACAGCCTGAAGCTACACGCAGGCAGCTAGCTTCCCCACAGCTTCCACACACAGTCAGCAGGGACACCCGATACTAACTACTACCAAGTGTTTGCTTCTAACCTGACGGTGTTTGAGAAACAGTGTCATGACAGCCGTGGGATTAAAGTCAGCGGGTTTTTGCGCTGTTCCCACCGCAGTTAGCATGGTGGTTAGCCCGCTAGCCACGTTATGAAAGTTCGTTAGAACCGTATGTGACCGTACACACATGCCGTAAGTGCTCTAACCAGCCACCGTCAGCCGGACAACGCCGCTGGCTTAACACACTTGTCTCATTAATCATAGAGTCGTAGTTGTGATTTTGGTTTATTGTGATGTAGGGAATGGAACAGGAAGTTTCCATTCCGAAATGCTGGCGTTAGCGGACCAATCACAGCCAAGGGCTATCCGTGGGCTCTCCGCCATTTCGACGTGTAGTTAGAAAAATGAGAGCTGCACGAAAAGCTCTCCGAGGAGCCGCGGAGAGGCCCGGAGAGGGCGTTCCACGTTGGAGAAGGCGGTCCTATCTGTCCGTGTCCGTCAAAACGGAGAAGCATACATTGGCCTTTAGGAATAAAACCTTCCTTTAGTTAAACTACTTCCTGCCGGAGTCAGTGTCTCTGCTTCTCTGTGCTGGATTCTGTCTCTGTACTCTTCCCCTCTGCTGCTATCATGAGCCATTTTCCCCTTAGGAACTATTAATGTGTGAATGTTATTAGCCTGGCTTCTGTTCAGCTCATCCACTCACAGCTGCCTGTACCACCTGATGATGGAGAAATCTGCAAACAGTGGTTTTACAGGCAACTGTAGAAGAAGTACATTTATCCTTATTCCTAAGGCAATGCTAATCTCAGGTAGATGTGGTCTGTGACGGTCAAAGTCACTGCTGTGCAGCATGCGATTTGTAGGGAGATGAGGGGGGATTTACCCTTCAAACCAAAATGACCAAAGTGGTGTAGTGGTGCCTGGAGAAGGGGGTATTCTCTTAATATGTTTTTAATTAGGCCATCCAGTAAAGGATAGACGCTGTGTCTATCTGTGTCTAAACTGTGACATGTAAGACTTCCCTTACATATATAGTTCACCCAGAAAAGAGCAAATCGCCTCTTAGATTTCTGATGCAGAATTTACATCAATACTGTCCCCCAGCCTTCAGGGTGATGCAGCTAAATGATGACGCAACTTGAGTCAAATCAGTCGTCTATAGGCCAGTAGCTGCTTTAGTAAACTGTAACATGGCCCAGTTAATTGGCAACAGACAGTGTCGGCCAGAGTGGGGCACCATGATAAAATTAAAGTCATCTTTCATGGGGGATTTTGAAAAAATATTATTGTATAAAAATTATATTTTGCAATTTAAAAAATCTAACTAAATAAATGACTTCACTGCATTTTATTCACATACTTTTCAAGTTTACTAGAACTGAGACAATGGAACGTAATGAAACGTCTGCTGACATTTTGGTTTGGGTTAATCGCTTCATGTTTGAATTTACTTATAGGTTGAATTTAGTTGCATTTTTTAATAAGTTCTGTTGTTCAGGAGGTCAGGTAAAGGGTAGGTGATATTTCTTACCAGGAAGACAAACACAAAAGGATGGGTCATAGGTTGGGTCAGCCAGAGGCAGAGTAAGACAGGTAATGCTTTCCCTGTCTTAGCAAAATAGTAATGAATGATGTAGACCATAGGGGATTCAGAAGTGGGTATACACTATGTTGACTGAAAAATAAGTGCACTACATCACTGAACACACCCCCTTAAAAATGTGTTAATTTTCTTAATAATGGGTTTCTTACAATTATTGAAGGAAATTTTGGGTTTCTCAATCATTTTGAAGGTCTTGACATTCTATGTAAAGTGCGTTGAAATATTATGATTTTGCACAATACATAATGTAATTGAATTGAATACTGAAGTGGTGTCGTCCCCGACTCTAAATACCCACTTCCAACCAATCAGCTTCAAAAGTTTACTTCACATGGAGCGATGACGGCATTTAATCTTAGTGCTGCAATTGAACAAAGGAGTGGTATCAGAGTATAATCCATGTTAATCAGCAATTAACCTCGTACTCTGCTGCCTTCATCGACTTCCTACTCTCCCAGAAGCCATGGAGGGAGATCTTTCTTTTACTGCACAATATTTTTACTTACTTTGGTTTATGGAATTAAGAGACTTATTCCTTAGCAAAAAACATGCATACAAATGTGTTTAATTAATAGGCGACTAAATGTATTTTTACTTTTTGCTCAAGAACAATGGAACATTCAAGCACCTAGAACGAGTTTTTAACTAGTTATTAAATGGTCTTATTTGAATATTGCTGCCTCTTTATAACCTACTACATTGAATAAGACAATCAAGGAGAAAAAGGTATTTTTCAATAAATTATTCCCAATGTTTAACGAAAACATTACAGTAAAAATAATCTAAAGAGAAATGTAGTGTCTCAGTGTGTTCTTGTATCTTGAACTCGTTGCATTTTACATTAAGATTGTTGGTTTATTTGGAGGAGTGACGGTTTTTAATCTGTGACTACAAGCAGAAATTAGCTGGTAGTACAAAAGTTTCCCTTATATAGAAATCTGTGCAATTACAAGATTTTTTAAATAACCCGAACAACCCCGTGACTAGGTTCTTCCTCTAAACATATTCTGTCTCAAAATAAGCCACGGAGGAGAAAGAAATGGATATTGATTTTTCTTTAACAACCAGTTCAACATAATACTACATTAATACGCTGGGTTTCCGACCAGAATAAAGACCTAAATATAAAATTACAGAAAAAACCTGGGCCCTAAGGGTATTGTGAATTCAAAATGGAGTTTTTACAGTGTAATGTGGCTTTATTGTCTTGAGCTGCTATTCAATTTTCATTGCCAACAACCATTTGACAGCACTTTGGTGTTAGCATTTTACATTCCAGTGGCCTGTTCGGCTTGGGTGAGCAGGATGTGGGGACATTTATGTGTAACTCGTGAGAGAATTGACCATTTGAGCTGCTCAGTCATTAATTCGATGAGTGACTCTTTCTCGCTCTGGTGAATTTTGAATGAAAGTGTCTTGTCATGCTGGAGCACAGTCATTCTTCTGAACGTGCTGTCAAACCTGAGCAAGCCTGGTGAAACTAGCATAACCTGCATATACAGATAATTATACATTTACACTCTTAATCTCTTGCAAAGCAAATTCAATCGAGGAGATTCTAAAAATATGAGTCAATCCCATCTTTGTGCATAGGGAGACATGTCGACATAAAGTCTACGGTGGAGTCCGAGGGATTTATGAGGCAGCAGGGCGCTGTGGAGCTGCTTTATGAGCTGGCAGCCGTCTCTTTGTGCAGGTGCTCAGCCATGTTTTTACTGCCATGGCTCTCCTCCTCCTGCTCCTCCTCTTCCATCCCTCGTCATTCTGGCAAACCCTTGAGTCCTCGTCAAGGACAATGGTGAGTCCCTTTTATTTGTGTGGGCACATCCAGATGCAGGGATGCAGACGGGGCTGTGTGGTAAATGCATAACTTTTAATCAAATCCAAGTTTCGAAAGCCCTTTTAAAACAGAAATTCTGCAACATTGCCTTTAAGATGACCCTCCATTACACAGTGTTGCATGTTTTACACTGAAGGAAGCAGCTGGTGTAATGCTGCCCTAGTGTGCGATTGTATACAGCATGCTGAATCAGAAGCGTGTCAGTACGGTGTGTGTCATGTTTTTCTCTATCCCCACTCAGATCGCCCTTTTGCTTTTTATTGCAATTTGTGTGACATTGTTTTCTCCAACAGCCAGTGGATGCTTGCCTTCACACTTTATATAGATGAGCATGTCAGCGCTTAATCTGATAGCTATAGATCCAGGAGGTGTCTTGTGGTGTTTTGACTCAACAGCTAACAACAAGCTTACAATGCATACAGTGATAAAAGCAACAATCAATGTCTGATCTTCTCCTCTGCTGCGATAGATTCTGTCTGACACATCTTACAGCTTATATGTAACCACGGCAATGTCCTACTCAATCCGATATGGACACATGCCCTAGAATATCAGTGTGGTACAGTGCTGTACCAAAATGCTTGCTCTCACTTTTACACAGACATCTATTTGGCTCTGTGTCAACCTGCAGCTTAAGGCAGAACAGCATTGACAGCATTTTTCAATTACAATGACTAATAACTACAATAACCACAAGTATTAATATTACCTGAGACAAAGAAGAGGGGTGGAAACAAATGATGTAGCTTTGGTTAGATTTAGGCAAAACATGGAAGAGTTTAGAAAATATTCACTTTCTGGGCAAGAGTAAGATGATAAATGTGATACCACTCTCAAGTCTGTGAGGTAAATGCATAGCTGAGGAAAGCAGGCCGTTAGCCTCGCTTAGCACATAAACAAAAGATTTCCCTTTTTTTAAAATGAAAAATTTGGCCGACAAATGAATCTTTCAAATTAAAATATTAATGTTTATTCATCTCTGCAACAAAACAAATATATTTATTTTATAAAACATCCACCTATTCCTTTGGACAGATTTCTACAAGTTTCTACTTTAAACAAGCGTGGGTGCACTGTTGGATATACGATCAGTTGTACAGGCAAATAGTAGGCAAAATAAACACATCATAATAATTGTGTTGTAAATCTTAAATGACATTCTGTAATTTAAATCATGCATTTGATTTAATGATGAAAGAAAAGTGTACTCTTCATAAAGTTGTCTTTCAGCACTGTTGCACTTAATTAAACGAACACTTCATTTAACATGAGCTGCAAATAGTAAATCATAGAGCTACATTTTACACCCGAGGAAAGAGTAAGGACACTCATCCTATTAGTTTATTGGCTTATAAGTAGGGCAATTTAAACCAATTGCTTCAGGTCCAACATTGTCACCCTCTGTGAGGAGGCTACACTTGCCAAATGAGGTGGTAGGTGTTTCGGTACACTCTCAATTGTCTGTGGACAGGCAGCAATATAAGAGTTATGACTCCACTTCACAGTCGAAGTTAGTTGAAATGATTATGGTCCCAACGAGAGTTTGACTTGCACACCTAATAAGCACATATAATAATGAACACGGCTCAATAATAAGCAGCAGGAGAAGGGGAACAAGTAATTTCATGACGCAATGATCCCATTTGACTTAACTTTTTATTGCTTTCTACTTAAACTGATTGATGGATGGCATGGTATATCTTTGGTGAGGAGTGGGAAAGTGAGACGGCAAAAGAAGAGGACTTTGTCATTTGATATTTTCTAATGTACAGCACCTTACTTAGCTGTGATCCACAGCCTTCTTTGGTATTGGTAATCTTGGTAAAATATTGGGCAGGGGCTGTAACCGCCTTCTGAACCACAAAGGTCAAGAATGAACATTATGCTAACATTACTTGGCTATGAGTACGGTATGGTTTGTATCCCTGTTAGTACAAAATAACCCAGCAATGCTTGGTAAGCTTTGAAGCTGATTGGTTGTAGTGTGGGCATGACGCACACACACACTTAAATGGAAGAAAAATGAAAATTAATTATCATGTCATTGGTATAATTGTATTTTTTATCAGAAATGTATTTATTTGTAAAGCGTCTTCTTTGTGTCCTTAACATTTTTGTGATACCAAAGGCTCTAATGGCTCCGCCCCTGAAGTTTCATGTCTGGTATTGTCCCTACTATAGTTCATCTCACATTGTGCCAACACTCAAAAATAAGTTTGACATCAAAAAGCCACCCGTTCCCTCTGAATTTGCCACACGATCTGAAAAATGCACTTTCATCGAGTTGGTCAAATAAATATAAATAGAGATCTGAAAATGAGCCTACAGAAACATTTATGTTGGACTCAGCTGATGATCTCTTCGTTTGAAGGATTATGAGTTCTCTACTGATATGATTAGAGAGAACTATATGAACCCACAAAACTTTTGTTCTTTTTTTTTACAAACAAGCTGAAATTACACTGCAAGGCCAGTATTTGAACCCCTATAAGACATTATAGGACACGACTTCTTGTGTTACCTTACCCTTTCTGGTCCTTGTTAACCATCAAAGGATGTGTTAGCCAAATGGGCCCCATCGGCTGTCTCTGGGGGGTCAGTTTGCTAAGTAGTAAACCTGTGTTCTGTCAGGTGTCATTAGGGTCCAGCGAGAGTCTGAGGGAGCCTGTCACAACCGGGAGTAATGAATGTCTTCTTCACTGATTGCTAGCAGGGATGGAGTCAGCACAAACAACAAATTAGAACTGACATCTAGATGGAGGCAAAGCTGGAGACACAGCTGGTCACACAAGTTAGACGGAGGAAAGCGCAGGCTGGAAAGCAGAAGAAAATAAGGACAGGAGAAAGGGTAAAGGGGGAAAAGATAAAAAGGGAAGAAGGGAGGACTCCAAAGACAGCCAGAGTACAATACACTGTTTCAAATGATAGTGGATGTTGTTTGCCATTTTAATATTTGCCCTGAAAATACATTTTGAACATGCAGACCAGAAGGCTACAATCTCCCACTGATTAGCTCTCCTTATGCTGCTGAGGGTTGAGTGGTTTACTCTGGGTTGCCATTGAAGTGGAAAGGGAGAAAGACTTCCAGTTCTCCTGCACTGATTCTCACAGCTGATATTAAAATACCAGTGGTAATCCTTGAAATGTACAAGAGAAGTAACTACATACTAATATTATCATCTGTGTTGAAGGGCGGCAACATTCCTGCATCGACGGCAACAACCGACCGAGCAACAATTACAATAACATCATCCCAATCACTTCGGGCTATGTAATAACACGCAGCGCAAACAACATCAAGGGAATCGCTCCGTGTCACTCAGCGGCCTCTGGGCGAGATGAGCACAGGGGCTGACATTATGAAATGGATTAGATTTGAGACCAATTAAAAATGAATTGCTCGAAATGAGCGCTGACCCTCGCCCAAATGGATGGCAGTGATCTCATTAGGCGGGTATCTCAGTCCCTGCGAGCCAGCAGCTTGAGAATGGGCCCGTCTGACCCACTGTCAGAGAGGGAGAAAACCCAGAGGCCTGCTGCCTGCAACGGGCTGAGAATTACGTCTCTTGAAGATATGTGGCATGTGTGTGACGTACTGTATGTTTGTGTGAACTTGTTCCTGTGTGTGCCGTGTGGGTGGATCTTTGGTGAGTGTCCTCACCAAAATAGAGTTACAAGAATGTGTGTATGTGTGTGTGTGTGTGTGTGTTAATTTGGTGTTTTTGTAATGCACATTTGTAGTGGTTATTACATCAAAATTTCAAATATTTGGACATAATGTGAACATATGCAAATTATGTATTCATATTTTCTCTCCCATCTTTAATTAACATTGTGCTCTCTCATCTTAAGAGCATTATTTGCTCTTTTCATGATTCTACAATTTCTCACCATTAAACCCTGGCCCCTCTTTATAATAGACAACTGCACCCACTTCCCATGTCTCAGTTTGATTCCTGCTCCTGGCGCTCAGGCTGTTTTTCTCCACTGACAAAACCTTTGATTTCAGATTTTTGCGCTTGCTCTTGGATTTGAGCCTGTCAAATATTCCCCTATCCAACAGAGCAGCAGCTGTGACACTGACCAGTGAAAACGTTATTGCCTCATTGTGGATTCATTCGCTTTACTAGTCGTTCACGTCCCATAAGAGTATTTACGGTTTAACCAGGTTTACCGATCACTTGCCAGCCTCTATCATATTTTATTTTAATGGTGCCATTACTTTCTTCAAATTTAATTTATGTGAAGTCATGTTTTCAACATGGGAGTACATGTATGTACCAATATTTATTACCTACTTAATGCTCTCTTTCCACTTGACAGCTAACCAGTTATAGTCCAGTTCTCTAAGGGCATTTATTATATTCACTGGCAACTCTTATCTGCTCTGCCAGTGTGTACGTCAGGATTAATTAATGTCAACCCACAGTCTTAGATCATAAGTTACATAAAGATGCATGTTCATACATAACATTAGCTTCTGCTATTTCAATATAATAATACGCTATAATATATATGTGTAAAGTTTTCTATTTCTAACACTAAACGCAATAATTGAATTACAGAATGTTTTTTGTAGTTCTCCTCAGTAAATTTCCGGTCCCTCATCTGTTTCCCCATCTCCATTGTGACCTACCCCTTCGCCATGAGCTCAAACCGAATGGTGAGCACTTTGCTGCTTGCCATCTCAGTAGACCGTGTTTTGATTGGTCATTAAGCGTCTTAGGCCTTCATTAGTGACAGTGCTTTTATTACACTGAGGAAATTAGCTGATGTGCAGAGAGAACAGAGAGAAATAAAAAACAGAAGCTCAGAGGATGAGGGCAGTCTAGACTGTACAGATGGTAATAAATTTGGAAAGTAAAGAAAATGTTGAGCAGTTGATGAATCATATATGTCTGGTATTCTCTCTCTTCCTATGCCTTACACTCAGGGCTCTGTGATGCATTGCTAGTTCCCTTCATAATGGGAAACCCTCACTTAGAGAAGACAATTGTGAACGTTTGATTTGTCTAAACTTTTGTAGTAAAATCCTCCCCAAAACAACAAAAAAATGTTCACAAACAGTTTGACCAACATGTTTGATAAGGTTTTATGATCCTTTCGGTTAAAGCGCTGAATACCTTCAGAAGATAATGTGAAATTGGTATTTCATTGTCACAGTATGACTGTACTCCTGCTGTAATCCCTGTAAACCCTAGAGGTACCACATCCTAACTTTTAGGTGCATTTCCCCCCTAGGATTTGTCCAGTAAAGACCATCCAGGGTTTTCTCTGGGTTTTTAATATGGGACCAGAACTGATGGACATGTCCATGTCCCGCGGAAAGACCGTTAATGCACTTCCAAGGTTGTCTGCTCTCGCTCTAAGTAGCACAGAGTGTCAACAAGACCTGACAGCAGTACTGGCCCAGCGGAACCTGAATAAGATGGTTCCTGTGCCAGGAAGTGTCGGGGTCATTAAAAATGGATAGATCAATATATAAGAATACATGCACCTCTGGCTTTCTATACTAATCCAGAGAGCAAGGGGAACAGCAAAGGATACGAGGTGGGGACAGAGGGCAGATGAAATGAAAGGACAGAAGAACAAAAGTAAAGTTGAGGTGTCTGCAAGAGGAAATGTAAAGGGAGGTAAATGTGGATGTAAATACTGTACATCTGCAAATTTAACCATGCAGAGTCAAAGACCCTCCCTTTGTTATGTCAGCCATTTACTTTTAGATGATGTGTTTTTATAAAGGTTACATTCCTAAGCATGTAAAAGCAAATATGAGAAAATGACATTTAAACTATATGTTCAGACGAAGTACTTACCTGACAAATGTAAGTTGTGGATAAAAAGTAAACTAACTTGACTTTTCATAATGGACCGTGTATTATAATGCACAGGGGGTCTGTTTCATTTAAATGTCGAGATGAATAATTTGACTGCAGTAAAATACATTTAAAACTGATAATTAGCTCTTCCAAAGTGCCAACTCTTGTGCCATAAATTTAGATAGTAAGAGTGCTTCTAAAGTGGGTTTAATGCTGCAGGTATTACTGTATGCATCTGGTGCTGAATTCAAATGAAACCTGCATATCCATAAACGTTATAATCATCTCAACACTATCACACTTTCTCAAATGTTTCTTTTGCTTTGGACTGACCCCAATTAATTTCCTGGCTCTGTTGAGGAGCGGATGGTGTTTTTAACTTACTCAGACATTGTACACTGATGAAAGATGTGAAATA